>NC_046158.1:99686132-99986132 GCF_011064425.1 Rattus rattus
AGATCTTTGTGAGTTTGAAACCTGCTTGGTCTACATAGTAAGTTCCAGGACAACCACGGGGCTATGTAGACAGATGCTGCCTTAAAAAAAAAAAAAAAAAAAAAAAAAAAAAAAAAAAAGGCCACAAATGTGAAGGAGAGGCATGGGGGGAGGGGTATCTTAGGGGAGTGGCCAGAGGGGTTGGGATGGATCGTATCAAGATACATTGTATATATGTAGAAAATTGTCAAAGATTACAATTTTTTTAAGAAAAAAAAAAGACAGGTTCTCAATTATGCAGAATATCTTGGTGAGAGCAACAGATGTTTATACAGACAGGGAAGCACACAGGTCCCAAGATATCCACATGTCAACACGTAGCCACCCCCAACTGAAACAAGGAGGGGAAGTAAGGTGGGCAGGTACAACCGAGACAGTGGCTCCTGCATGCTAGATGTGGCAGGGGAGAGGGAGGGGAAAGGGAGGATGTGGCTCTCAGAGGCCAAGGGACACGGAGCCCTAAGGATGGGGATGTGTGGGGCAGCAGTGTCTCATCTCCAGCAGACTGGGCCGAGGGTATTTCACATGTCATAGGTGACATCTAGCTGTCTGTGAGCCCCTCCCTTGTCAGAAGAGTAAGTGAGAGCATTGGGCTATGTATTAAGATACTCCTGGACGGCCTTAATTATCGGCAGTGACCCTCAGTGAGTGATGGACCCAAAGACTTAGGGTCTTCACTTGGGGACTTCCCTTATGTTGGCTCCAGTTGAAGGTTTCCCTCGAGATCAAACCCCAGTGCCCTCTCTGTCTGCAGAGGCTGCTGACTCTCAGGAACACCCTTTGAAAGGACAGGATCCCACAGAGAAGACCACTACCTTGATCGGCTCTTTCTCAACTCAAGGCTTTGGGAAAGGCTGCAAACCGTAGCTGCCCATCACAGACAAAGGACATGGGTACCACAGCCCCTCCCCAGTTAGTGATGCACGAGGAACCTGTTCTGCAGATGAAGACAGACACTCACCATTTTATGAAGTGAACCCTCTTGTTTCCTTGAAGAACAACAAACCCGAAAGGAGTGAAGGCCAGAAATGCAGCATTTCCTGACACATCCTGTAATGGAGAGAGACTGCTCACTGAGCCATAGAGGTGCAGGTATGGAAGAGAAAGGGGGGAAAACACATTGCTCTAAGTCTGCGGTAGCGGCAAACACCTTTGGTTCCAGCACTCAGGAGGTAGAGGCAGGAAGATCAGAGTTCAAGGTCATCTTCAGCTACATAGTGAGTTCCAGGCCAGCCCAGGCTGCAGGAGAAGCCAGTCTCAAAAACCATAGATGGACACCCATGCTATCTATAGGCGAAGCAGGGGAACCGCCTTTTAGTAGGCCGTTGTAAGATGTGCAGGACATTAAAGAGCACAAGTTCACAGCTTGAGTCCCAGTCCTGCTACTTGCCAGATGCGCCTCAGTGTGATGGCAACTGTACTACTGTGCCATCGATGGGGTGACATCGTACAGTGTGTGGTGATGGCACCAGCCTCTGCAGGCTGGTGTGGACAGCCAGAGAGAATGTCAAGACCATTGTATCGCTGGTGTGATTTTTAAACTAGTACGGTCACCTTGGGAAACAATTGGGAAATGGTTAGATATAGAGTTACTACATGACCCAACAATTCCACTTTTAGGGCTATGCCGAAGAGAATTTTAATGAGCCTTTAGGTGTATGGATGTTACTACTACGGCTTTTTAGAGTAGCTACACAATGTGAGCAATCCAGTCCAGCTGCAGAAGAGAATGTTCCTTCATCAACAGGCAGAAGAGCGAGTGGTAGATGGTAGTGCATCGGATATTAACCGGCAGTAAAGAGGAATGGGGTACTCATATGTACAACATGGCTGGACCTTTATGGGGGTCACAAAAATATTCTAAAATTAGATGGTAGGGGTGACTGTGAATATACTAAAAACCACTGACTGCACAAGTAAAAGGGTGAATTTTATGATAGTGTGTGTGTGTAAATGGTTACTACTCAGGCCTGTAATCCAAGGCTGAGGCAGGAAGATCCTAAATTAAAGGTGTGCCTAGGCTACAGAGTAACTTCAAGGTCAGTCTGGGTAACTCAGTAGGAAGTTAAAGAGGACTGGGGATTCAGGGGCAGAACACTTGCCTAGCATGTGTAAAGTCCTGGGTTCAATCCCAAGTACTGCCAAAACGAATCAGCTGACAGGCGGCGTATCACTGTCTCTGTTTACATAATACCATGGGATAATTACATCAGGAGAGTTTAGATGGAGACATAAGCAGCACCCCAGTGTGTCAGCACCAGGCTGGGGATTTTGCTGAGCAAGTGGGGTGAAGGCGCATCAGAAAACATGGGGCCTGGTACCCTCAGGTGGAGGATCCCAGGTGCAAGAGGTTGCCTAGTAGAGGTGACCTCAGCTTCCTTTGGATCAAGACACTGCGTCAGTCAGGCTCTGCTTTCAGGATACGTAAGTGACGATGGAGATTTCTGGAAAACCTTGCATCAAGTGGGCAGTTCTGGTTTCTCTCAGCTTCAGAGCTTGCCACCCTGGCACAGATATTTAGAGACAGGGGACCCTCGGCAGGACCCAGTGAGCCTCACCTCAAGGGAAAAAGCATTTGCCTTAAAGCTGCCTCTCAGAGTCAGGCTCGCAAGTGTGAGCATCTGGGCCCAGGAATATATGTGTGCTTTCTAAACCTTTTGGACTAACCTCATCACTACCATTTCCTCTGGGATGTGGGGAACCAGACACTTGGCCACAAAGCACAGGGTCATTTAACCCAAGGGCTTAGCAAAGGCTTTAAAAGAAGACAGAAGCCTGGTTTCTTCCGAGTCATGTGGCTGGCTTCCTCCTGCCTGTCACCAGCGCTTGGAGGTGATTGACAACAAACCAGTACAAGATGCGGCACGCAAACACGGTCCCTGACCGCCAGGAGGCCGCAGGCCTAACTTGGCTGAGTTGGCATAAACATGGATCAAGCAAGGTAGGTGACATTTGTGGGGACAATGCCAGAGGGAGGCAGCCAATCTAAGATAGAGGGTGGGCCTTGAAAAGCTTTCTGTCCCTGTGCAGGGTGGACCCGCAGACAGGGGCTGCGAGGGGCACGACCTCAGAGTGTGTGCGCTAGTGTAGAACAGGCTCACGGAAGATTTAGCAGAGGTGGTGTGAGACAGTGATGTGGCTCATGGAGGACACTGGGCTACGGCGGGGGAAGTTCGTATTTACAGGGATAAGGGAAGGCTGGAGTAGAGGTGGAAGGGTGTCTCATAAAGCTTTCTGAGGCATAGGAAAGGGTCTAGAAGGAAGAGCAGCTCAGTGATTCTCAACCTTCCTGACCCCGTGACCTTTTGATACAGTTCCACATGTATGGTGACCTCCCGACCATAAGGTTGTTTTGTTGCTACCTCACAACTGTAATTTTGCTACTGTCATGAATCGCAATGTAAATTACTCATCTTTGGAGCTTGCACAGGTATCTTTGGGCACAGATATCTGTGCTTTCTTATGGCCTTGGGAGACCTCTGTGAAAGGGTCACCCTAAGGGACTGCGACCCACAGGCTGAAAACCGCTGGGCTAGAGGGATGGGAGGGCCAGGCCTGGAGATAGTGGAGATTTCATAACAGAGAAAGTGGTGAGGAAGCGGGGTGGCTGGGCCGGCCTCTGCTGTCTCCCGGCAGAAAGGCACCGGTGCTACGGGCCTGTTAGGTCCAGGCCTGGCTGCACTGCGTGACTGTAGCCAAGCCCTTTAGTTTCTCCACATTTTAGGTAGGGCTGTTACCTCAGAAGTTCTGCATAGTGGGCGACCACGTACACTAATGGCTGTGTCGGTCTGAGCAGACTGTTGAACTTCAGACAAAACCCTAACATTTGACTTTCTTTCCCTTTGATATTGACAGCTGAGGTTCTGTAGTTAGGAAATGCGTGTGGAAACAGGTCTTCAAGCAGGAAGATCTGGATGGTCATGAACTCGAAATGATAGAAGGGATTGGTGGCTGTGACACAGTAGGAGGCGAGACCCAGGGAATGGTCAGAGGTGGGTGGTGCCGGCCAGGCTGTATGATCCAGACACCCCCAGGCAGCCTCCCTGCCCCAGACAAGGACGCTTTGGCAGAAGCACGCACAGGACCAACGTTAGCTTCTTAATCAGTCCAGGAGAACAGAGCCCAGCCGAAGCAGTCTGCTCTCATTTAATTATCAAAACGATCCCTCTTCTGTCCTCCCTGGGGCTGCATGGCCCAGATTCCCTGGGCCCAGTAATTGCCTCCCTGTTAATAGAAATCACCAGTATTTATTACACTGACTGCCAGCTTATTTCAGCTCTCCTTGTAGCAACATTAAGGGGGGTGCCTCGTAGCACATCACCAAAGCGAGGCTACTTAATGATAAGAGTGAGGACTTCTGAATTTCTCCCTGCCTCAGAGGGCTGAGAAAACACTGCCAGGGCCTAATAAAAGGACCTGAGGGTCATGGATACAGTCTGCAGTGGGGCCCTGGCATAGCCCACATGAGTATAAGGCCCAGGTCTGGGATAAAAGTCTTTCCCTTCCCCCACAGTAAGTCTCCCAGGCGTCTCTCCTATATAGCTACACAGCAGTGGAAATGATCTGAACTCAAAGTGTTGCTCTGCCTCTCAGGGCCTTATGAACTACGGCTTTCTAGTACATCGACTTTCTATAAGACAGGGAGAAGATCGCCCACCCGAGACTGGTTCAAGAGTCAGTAAAAATTAACAGGAAAGGAAAGGACCACTGGCTCTAAATGGCAAGCAGCCCATGTCAAAGTCACAGCTGAGCCAGGAGTTCATGGCTCAGAAGTGCACATGGATTTAGGTTGGACCCCAGGCTGGCTGTCAGTGCCCATGGCTTCCACGGGCAACAGCAAAGACCGTAGCTACCCAAGGTCAGCTGTCACACTCTGGGGTACTGCCTACCTACCTCTGTGTGCTGTGAATCTTACCCCTCTTACAGGAGGCCTCAAGGGGACTGGATTCTAACACTGAGATGATGACCATGCCTGTCTTTAGGACAGTTTTTCTATGTAATAAGGAAGGTTGCAAGATGTGACTTACCAGTTCAGGGAACAAGTTCTGTCACACTTATTGTTCTCTTACTCATAGTTGAGAAGGGGGGAGGTCAGAATCCAGCAAGACCCCAGTAGTTGGTTAGGACTGAAGCTTAGAGCAAGATATCCCTAACACTTCTCTTCTGTGAGGTTCCCTGCTACTTGCTGGTAATGTCTGAGCAATTTTCAGAGTAGCTAAAAGATTTTTTTTTGACAGCATCTCATTGTGTAGCCCTGACTCCAGGCTGGCCTCAAACTCACGGAGACTCATCTGCCTCTTCCTCCCAAGTGTTGGGATTAATGGCATGAGCCATGTGCTTGGCTAAATGTGTAGCCCAGATTGTCTCACAAACCTTCTGTCTCTGCATCTTTGTCAGCATATCCTGCCAGTGTGCATCATCACAACCAATTTAAACCGGTTTTGTTATACACAGGACATATTTAGGAAGCTTTGATAATTTATCACGATGACATAAAGTCTTATATCATTTACAAGGACATGTAGATGTGCCCATGACTGCCGGCCCTGAGAACATAGGCCTGTCTGGCAGTGAGCTGCCCAGTGGACAGAGGATTAGGTGAGGGGAGGAAGTTTGTGTCCCAGAATGTTCTCCAGGTTTTCATTACTTCAAAGGTAAAATGAAACCACTTCCCCAGGGCTTTGCCTTGGTGCCCCTTAGTTTTCATTCTGTTGGATCGTAGCCTCTCCCTCCAAATTCAGATGTCCTAGCTGACATGACCTTTTTTTTTTGAGACAGGGTCTTTAGAGATTAAAATTAAGCTGAGGCCATGAGGTGGAGCCCCAGTCTGGTATTAAGTGGTGTCCTTCTCAAAGGGGGGAGATTTAGACACTGACACAGAGGAGGGGATACAAGACCTAAGATGAAGGAGGATGATGGAAATCAAGCCTGATGGCTGGAACAGACCCTTCTCTCAGGGCTCTCAGAAGGAACCAACCCTACGAGCACCATAGAGCCCCACTTGCAGCCTCTTGCACAAAGGCAACAACATGTCTGCACTGTTTAAGCCACCCAGTTTGCAACAATGTTACAGTAGCCCTAGGAAAGGAACACATTCGCTCCTTTGTTAAGTTCCAGCATCCCTTCAACTGGAAGAAGACCCTGATCAGGTCACACGCTCAGTCTTAGAGCTGCTGGTACAGCACCCTTTCCCACAATGTAAAGGATACAAAAACGAGCTAAGACAGAGGCGGTAACCAGCATGTAGAACAACAGGGATGTGAGCTATAGTGGGAGGAAATGGCCAGAGCCAGGAAAGGCTGTGGATCTGTCAGGAAAGGCTGTGGATCTTGCTACTCTCAGGGTGGACTTACCAAATTCATCTCTGCAATGCCAGGAATATGTGAGTAATTACAGAAGCTTCCCGGGTGTACTGTCCCTGGTTGGGTCCTGCCTTACTCTCATAGGTACATAATGGAATCAAATGTGACTCCATTGCAGTCCCACGTGGTGACTTGTGCCACTATCAGCAATAAAACCCATTCTAGGAAAGAAACTAGATTATGGGTCAGTAAAGGGTGGACAGTTACTGGATGGCTGCTGATTGTTCCCTGTGGGGAGCTCTCCACATGTCCTTCCGATTGATTTCCACCAAATTACCCACAGCTGCCAAAGCTGGGCACTGGGTTTGGATTTGTTATTTAGATTACCTTTACCTGGGATCCTCTGACAGTGATGTGGCAGTGTGGAATCCAGAGGGGGTTCCAACACGGCACCGACACAGGCAGAGACGCTCCTGTCCACTGAACGCCTGTGGATTCTCTCTGTGCCTTGATACAGGAGACACAGTCAGTGAAGACCATGAGGGGAGTCTTACCTTACATGGGTGAGGGTCCACTCCGTAGGTCTCTAACGTCTGGGCCTTTCTTAAGAAATTCAGCTCAGATGTTGCTGGTGTTTGACCACTGGAACGAAAAGGAGATGGTCTCAGGGCTCATCCCAGCGGCTCCCCAGGGGTGAACTCCCTGTTAAGAAGTGATTGGCTGGGCAGACTGGGCTCTCTGGTGCAGCACCTTGGAAACTCGGCCTGTTTGTTATATACAGTTGAACAGGGATGTGGTTTCACATACAGCTGAATGGTGGAGGCAAGATTAGCTAATCTTGCTAGGAGCAGTCTCGGTTGGAGAGATGTCTTCAGGCTGTAAACATCTCGAGGGAAGAAAGCCACTATGGATATTTTCTACACACACTGTCCACAGTTTCCCTTGACCCTGAGGAAGGCTTTGTCATCTCTCTGAGTCTCACCTAGGATGGGAGGAGGCTTTGCCATTCCTACTGGGATGAGGCATTAAAACAAACAAACAAAAAACGACGTGATTAGAGTAGGCCACACACTCCCATTTCGGCCATAGAGTGTTCGGCTTGGTTGTAGAACCAACTTTAAAGACTCAAGTTGCCAGGCCAAACCAACTCCATCTTGGAACCGGACTCCATCTTCAAAGGAAAAAAGCCTGAGAACTTGGCCTGCAGCTGAACCCAAGCTACACCCAAGTACCAAGAAGGACCCCAGGGCTTGTCCTTGGCCAGAGTTACTTTTAGTCCGATTGTTTCAGACGAACTTTCAGACCGTTTGTGATTGTATATGGTCACCCACCTGTCGGCTTACAAGACGATCAAGTTAGATGCTTGCCAGCTGGAGTCTTGCTCCCATTCCCTATAAAACCTTGACCTGCTGAGGGTTCGAGGCTGCTCTGCCTTCCCTTCCCGTCCTGCTGGGTCAGGGTTTGGTTGGAGGGGAGCACAAGCCAGAGCTTGTAATAAAGAGACCCTAATGCTATTACATCGGAGACGGCTCCTTGGCGATCTGTTGGCGTTCATGAGTGCTTCTTGACACAACAAGGTCTGAGGTTAAAATTCAGAGTGAGGGCTGGAGAGAAGGCTCAATGGTTAAGGGCACTGACTGATCTTCTAGAAGTCCTGAGTTCAATTCCCAGCAACCACATGGTGGCTCACGACCATTTGTAATGAGATCCGATGCCTTCTGGTGTGTCTGAAGACAGCTACAGTGTACTCAAATACATAAAATAAATAAATCTAAAAAAAAAAAGGTTTTTAAAAAAAATTCAGAGTGAGGGCTACAGGGACAGCAGCAGTTAGGGGCTCTGGTTGCTATTCCAGAGGACCTGGGTTTGATCCCTAGCACCCACACATAACAGCTCCATAACGCCAGTCCCAGGGGATCTAAGTGCTCTCTTCCTGCCTCTGGGTGCTCTGTGTACACATGGTATACAGACACTCATGTAGGCAAGATATTCACATGCACAAATAAAAATTAAAAAAATAGAGAACAAAACTCAAAGTGAAGCAGGCTACATAATAAGTTGGGTGGGCTCAGTGTGAAGAGGAAGGAGCAGGAGGGACTGTCTGAGAGGACAGTCTGCTGAAATACGGATGAGGGTGGACATGGCAGTGTGTGGTATCTGGGAGGTTGAAGAAGGGGGGAGTGGGTCAGGGGTTTAAGGTAACCTGGACTATATGAGATCCTGCCTCAAAAACAAACAAACAAACAAGAGAAATAAAAACAAACAGGCAAGCAAACATCATCACCAAAACCCTAAACCGTAAAAGAAAATGCAGGGTGGGCAAGGTTAGCTGTTATGAGCTAATTTTTGTGTGTGTTTTTGTTTTGTGTGTGTGTGTGTGTGTGTGTGAGAGAGAGAGAGAGAGAGAGAGAGAGACAGACAGACAGACAGACAGAGACAGAGACACACAGAGAGAGGCAGAGAGAGATAGAGAGAGACAGACAGACAGAAAGAAAGAATGACTTGCCACAATTGGTTCTCTCCTGCCATGGGTGCCTGGATATGGAACTCAGGATGTCATGCTTAGTTAGCATCGAGTGGCCAGAGTTATGGGATTTTTTTTTTTTTAGACAGGGTCTCACAATGTCCTTGGCTGGCCTGGAACTTACTTTGGATAGGCTGGTGTTGAACTCACAGAGATCTCCCTGCCTCTCCCTCCTAAGTGCATCCGTCACCACACTCAGCTGCTGGATTTCCGAGATAACGATTTTGTGGTATTTCACAATCTGCGGTACTGCAGAGACAGGGACAACATGTCTGCAGGTAGGCTACTGCACACAGCTTTCTTGTCTGCGATGTGACATGGGCCAGCATACAAAGGGTTCAGCGTACACTGTGGGTGCCACGCAACCCTATCTACTGGCCGAAAGGGCACAGGAACGTAGGTCTCAGAAGAGTGGTAGGAGATCCTGCCATGCTTCTACACCCCACAGCTCTCCATGATGCTATTAATGGAAACAAGCTGGCCCTAGCTGTCTGAAGAGGCCTTGGCATAGCTCTCCTCCTGCCTGCCTCCTGGAACATGTAGATGAAGCCACCACAGAGTCAGTGGTGGCAGTGGCTCTGGGCTCATCTGCATGCAGAGTCCTGGAAAAGCAGACTGAGTGGGGAGGGCAGCTTGTGAAGTCATCGGCTCTGATGGCTGGCGGGCAGGAGCAAAAATTGTTCATTACTAAATATATCGTTTGCCTAAAGTCACATGGCAGAGCAGGAAGCGAGCCCACCCAAGCGAGAAGCAGGCCAGGCTCCCTCAGGTGTTCTCCTGAAGAGGCAGCGTCCCTTGGTGCTGTGACGGGCCAGCCTCTGTGCCACTTCTGGAAAGTAGATCAAGAAACAAGTCCACAGCCTGTGCCCACGGGAGCTGCCAAAGTCGCAGAAAGGAAGGAAACGCGAGCATTTTCACACTGAGTACGAGGCAGGACCTTCATCCGTGGTGTCAGGGTGAAGGCAGAGCCCTGCATCTACAGCAAACCTGAGAGGCAGCAAGGTGTTCGGAAAATGCCCAAGTGCAGATCCATGGCTTGGCACATGGCTTAGTGCCTCCTCTTCTACGACATCTTCATTCCATGTTGAAGGAATCCGCCCCTGGGAGTCGGTTAACCTCTGGAGCTAGCTCGGCGTTCTAGGGTCTTCACAGTAGGCACCCTTTCTTGAGGAATCCCTGCCTTGAACTAACTTTCTGCAGGAACGCCCCCACTACCCTAACCCTTTGAGCAGTCAGTACACCTTCTTGATGGGAGCCCACAAGCAGGTCTGTGCCATCCTGATGTTCACCACAAGGGGTCACCATTTCCCTAACAGTGACAACATGGACCGCTGGGCTCTGCACTGCTCTGGTCTGGTCACAGCAGACACTGACAGTCTGCAAATACTAAGGAAGCTTTGGGTTATGGTTTGCTTGAGCGAAGATGAAGGTTTTGGAGGCCATGCCATGGTGTGGTAGGCTCTGGTTTAGTTCAGTAATATGAGAAGCACCCTGTCCACCCCGCACAGTCCTTTCTCAGAACAGCAAATCATGAACCCTGTTACAGGTTAAGAATTTGCAGTGAATGTATTCCCATTCTCATCCACTGCCCTATTGCAACTCTCCCATAGACACAGAGAATTGGTTTGGTTTATTTTCTCCTAGAACACTCTTCCGTGAGTGATTCAGGGTGTGAGTACAATTTGTGACTTTCTTGCTTCACTTTAAAGTGTCTTTATTTCTTCATTTATGGAAATAATGAAGAAAAATAAAAATAAACAAAATTCTTGAGTGCAGTTTAAATTTAATCTATCATTTTTTTCCCCGAGCTGAGGACCGAACCCAGGGCCTTGTGCTTGCTAGGCAAGCGCTCTACCACTGAGCTAAATCCCCAACTCCTTTAATCTATCTTTTATAGGTTGATTAATGCCTTTTTTTTTTTTAGATTATTGCTTAACTGTCTTAATAACTCCAAAGTCCTAAGAGGAAAATGAATTGTAATATATTAAAACGGAGTCCCAGCTTCTTGTTAGTTGATTGCATTCCTTTGCTTCAAGTAGTTTCTCTGTCTGAAACCTGTGTTCTAGCGTCATACATGATGGAGAGTTCTGACACTCTACCACCGATCTCTAAAATCACTCGCTACAGAAAGCCTATTTCACAAGGGTGAGGCTGCATTGATGTTGTCTATGGCTCTGTCCAGCAGGGGTAGGCTCAGCCAGGCTGAGGAACAGCCACTGCGTCTCTGGTGCAGGCGTCTCAGGGTGAGCTGAAGCTGCCGTCTCTAAACCAAAGCCCTAGACGTAAGTCAGGGAGACCCTTGGGCAGTTCACCATCTCCCATCCAAGCAAGAGCCAGGTCCCATCATGCTTCGCTTCCAAGATGAGACAAGATAGGGAACATTCAAAATGGTTTGGCTGAGACTGGAGTGTCCTATTTAAGCCCTAGCCTAAACTGCTCTTGGTGAAGCACCAGGAGAAGGCTGTGCTGACAGTGGATCCCTGAAAATTAGACCCTTGGATCACCACTGCTGGGAGCATCACTCTGTGTACTCTCTGAGGGCAGAGGACACAGCCCAGAGCTGTGTGCTCAGTGGCCAGGGCCCTGAGGGAGTGTCACGTACCTGAGTTCAGTCTTGTGAATCTCGGCGATTTTCTTTTCCAGTTTCTCTGAATGTTTCGGGAAAAACTGGAACTTGGAGCTGTAGCCCTCTGGGTGCTTTCCCGGGTCATAATCCCCAATCTCGGCTTTTCAAAGGCAGGGAAAAGAAAACAACGATATTAGCACACAGCTCAGAGGCCGAGGCAGACCCTGAGCTTGGCCCTTGGCTGCTAAGAAGGCAGGACCACGGGGAGGGGATGTGTGCCTTCCTTTCCCCACTGTACACTCTGGGTTGAGATCAAGTCAAAGCAGAGAGATAATACGACTGGCCCTGTTCTCTAAGGCCACAAGTAAATCTGCAATAAAGGAGCGGAAGCCTGTAGCATGCTCCTCAGCCATTCAGCTCCACAGGAAGGCTTGGGAGCCATGCTGAGTGGCACCAGCACACAGTGGGCTTGGTCAGGATGACAGGAACTGCTGGGAGCCAGGTTGGATACCCAAATCCCATCCTGAAGATTTGAGTAGGCACAAGAGAAGTTGCTGACTGAGTCTCCATCCCAGTTCAGCACTCAACCCTCAGTCCACACAGAACAGGATGACTACGTTCAGTGTTCACTGTGGCTCACCATACAGGCCCTTCTAAGAGGCCTGCTGCTATGGAAATGGTTATTACCCAGGAACCAAGTACAGGAGCATCGTATTCTAAGGCTGATTTTTCATTCCTACGACCAATGCCATGACCAGGAAGTTCATGCCTACAGCTTCAGGGCCTCTGGGAGCTCATGTGGCCACAGTCTTTTGTTCACCCAGTCAGAAACCAGTGTTCTCCACATAAGGTGCCCCGCTTGAATGGTAGCTCAGAAAAGGAAAGAGGAGCTTTCCAGCAGCTTCCTGGTTACCCCTCTCCCTCTCTCACAGAGCCAAGTGCACTTCAGCTGAGGCAGGGCAAATATTGGGAGGCCAGCAAGGCACAGTGCTTTGGTCCTGTGCTTACCCGACCGTGAGACACGTCAGACCTGTGGTAAGAGGAGCTCTGGCTCTGAGGCTATTCCAGTGCCAGTCCAGTACATGTCACAGCCGGGCACAGTGCTTTCCCTGCAACTATGCCACCTTCCAAGTTATCCAAGTGAGGCACTGGTAAATGTCTGTAGCCCCAAGTCCTGGGGAGTCTGAGGCAGGAGAATCAATCACTGAGCCCAGGAATTCAAGTCCAGCGGGGACAGCATAGTGAGACTTTAATTCAAAAGCAAAACAAAACAAAACAAAAACCAAGTAACAAAAATCCAGCCAAACTCCAAATTCCTTGGATATTTCTGTGGTTTAACAAAAGAGACTGCTTTCCTTGAGGTAAGTGTAACCTTGAACCCTTGAGGTCATTTACTTTGATTTATTTACTTTTATTTGAAAAGTTTCAAGGGGAAAATGTTGATGTTGGCCACCAAATACTTTTTTGGAAAAAAAAAAAAAATCTGATGTCATTATCAGGATGGGCCTGAGGAAATGACTTTGTTAAAAAGTTTACCATGGCAACCAGAACAGGCCAGACTTCCTTTCAAAGGGAGAGGGGGGTCTCTGGGTGCCTCCCCATTAGACTGGCACTGGAATGGCCCCCTCAGAGCCAGAGCCCCTGAGGGGCTCACTTCCCTCCTCATACCGTAGGTCTGACATTTCTCCTGCCAGCAAGCTCTTTGCAGGTTCTCCATTAGTTGCTTCTGAGAGTTTCCTGACTCACAATCAGGGGTTCATGGTTTTAATGGGAACTTCATGGTTTTATGTCCAAAACAATGCTGTGGTTAATGACAGTTTCAGGCAGGAGGACTAAGAATATTCTGAGGGGTGGCCCTTGAGTACCCTCAGCGTTTTGTGAGAGAAGGGCCTGGCTGATGCCCCACACTTTCCTGACAGATTACCACAGCTGGTCTGGAAAACAGCACCAAGAAGCTCAGCTCTTCCTCGTCAGCATCAAGAAATGGCTTCTCACTTGAGAATACTTGAAACATTGAACACTCTCAGCAGAGAGCTCTGCAAAATAGATACCAGGATCCCATCGTGCCTCAGACCTCGGCGAGTCGCAGGAGGGTGGGAGCAGGTGGTTCCTGATTACTCCCCAGTATCCCAGAAACACTAGCATGCCGGGTACAGCATAAGCCCACAGAGGTCAAGATGACTCAGGGGGCTGGCCATGGGGCCTTAGGTACAGGAGGGCGCTGGGCTTTTTGGCTCTGGATGGCCCAGGCAAAACCCTTTAACTTAGACACTGCTTCAAGTTAGAAACTGTTTTGATCTAAGAAGTCGTCATCTGTGGTAAATGGAATAATGTAATAAGGACTTAGCATGAAAAGAAAATTTATTCTGTCCAAAGTCATTACCTTGAAGGATATAGGCCGCTAACAAGGCAGCATCTGATGTTTTACAGAGAAGACGGCCGTGGTAGAGATCCCTTTTGATCTGCAGGAAGACTAAGTACCTGTGGAGACAACGGAAAATGAACTAGAAAGGATTGCTTTCACTGCTTTAAAGACACAAATATGTAATGTAAGCCTATCAAAATCCTTGTCAGGGCATTTTTCCTACATTATTTTTTTTTCCCATACCATAGAACAAATACATTTTCCATTTCCGTGCAGGCTCTCAAGACGCTTTGCTCTGCACTGTTAATGTTGAAGGTTCAGATCAATACCTTATTTCTATGGCTCAGCGCAGATATATCACTTCCTGGTATAAGGTATCGCCCAAGCCCCCGTTCCTTGCCGCCTCCACAGTGCTGGGATCTAGAGGAGCCAGCCTCTGGCCGTCTGATACAACCGGAAAAAACGGTGCCATCAGAGACGGGGAAATGGGCCTGCCTTGGCCGCTGGCGGAGTAAAGGAATGGTGGGTAAAGGAAGAGGACAAAGGAAGAGATCGGGTGAGGCTTTCAGTCGATGTCCCCCTGCGAATTATGGGCAGAGGCCAATCAGATCTCTCCAAATCCAAATAAAAAGTGAGACGCGAGGCTGAGATAGCTTTGGTGGCTAAGAACGGCTGCTGTCTATGCTTGGTCCCCAGAATCCACACTGGGTGACACAACCTGTTGATAGCTCGTTCCAGAGTATCTGACCTTTGACACCTCCTCTAGATGCACCCCACCACACACACTTTAAATGAGTTAAAAATGTGAGAAGTGGTACATGTGAGAGCACAAAAGCAGGGCCTGTGGCTAACATCTCTTAGAACACGGAGTGTACATGTGAGGTAGAGGTAGGGTATCAGGAAGAGGAGTCGTCCCTTCTCCGAGCTCCCGTCCGGTAGGACCGATGCTGCATGATTCACCACTCATAGCTCGTTTCATTCTTACCCAGCACTGTGAAATAGGTGTTACTACTACCTCCACTTTGTCCAGATAAAGCTCAGGCTTTAGTGGTTTTCTCACAGACACACAACTACATGGCAAAGGCCAGATCCAAATTCATAATGTCAGGACCTTGGCTCTTTACCACCGAATGATCCTGTCCTCTGAGACTGTAACTGCTCTGTGGTGTCTCAGGCAGCTGGACGGCCCCTGACACAGTGGGATGGTCTGGAAATATCTTTACCAAGAGTGTGCTGACAGATGACCACGCTCTCACAAGTCTCCCAACAAGAGCAGACCTAAGGCTACAAGGCACATCAGTCCCTTGAGTGGGTCCCGTGGCCAGGAGGCCCCTGTGGTGGGTCAAAAATACAACCTTGGGGGCTGGAGAGATGGCTCAGTGGTTAAGAGCACTGACTGCTCTTCCAGAGGTCCTGAGTTCAAATCCCAGCAACCACATGGTGGCTCACAACCATCTGTAGTGGAATCTGATGCCCTCTTCTGGTGTATCTGAAGACAGTGACGGTTTACTCACATGTATTAAGTAAACACACAAATAAATCTTAAAAAATACAACCTTGGCTCTTTCACATACTTGTTTCATGAGATAATGCTTGATCCTCACCTCTGAGTAGGTGCGGGTCTTAGTGCTTTGCTATTAGTGACAAAACGGAAGTGACTGGCTTGTCACCGAGTCAACCCCTGCTTTGTTCTTTCTCTTGAGAACACTTACACTGCCCTGCTGAAAGGCCCTTGGTGGACAGGGGGTGCTGTCTGCCATCAGTCACATGAATGCCTTTAGATGAATCAAGTCCCAGCCATTTCATGACTGATCTTGAGCTGGAAGCTACCGGCTTCTCAACCCATACAAGGCCTGAGATGGCCAGTTACCCTAAGCTAGGGTTGACAGACTTTGTTAGACAGCCACATATGACCACGGCACCCCTGGGGAGCAAGGAGGAATGGAATGTGATCCCCTTCAGTTCCACTGACTTCGAGCAGCAGAATTTAAGGCCTCTTTGGCTAATTGGCTTCCTCTGTTTTAAACTCAGTCTGAACTACTTGTCCAATTAATCATGTAAAAATGGGGGGGGTGAGAGAGATAGAGAGAGAGAGGGAGAGAGAGAGGAAGAGAGAGAGAGAGAGAGAGAGAGAGAGAGAGAGAGAGAGCCATCACCATCTACAGTACAACTTTTGGAGGAAGTGGAGTGTGAGCTCTGGGTACCAAGAATGGAGACTCAGTCAAGATCAGGCAGCTGTCCAAGGCCCCCTTGCCTTGCTACTCCAAGTACAGTGTCCACCAGCAGTACTGGTATTATTTGGAGCCTGCACCTTATACCAAGCTCCTCACGTGACATGCCCATAAGAGGCAGAGTCCGAGGAAATGCAGAAGTAACCCTGTGACCAAGGTATCATTGTGACCACGTCCATACATGGTACCTTCCCCAAGGCAAAAGAAAGGGAAGGAGTTCTGCCTGGCAGTTCGTAAGAGCCCTTCCTCTCCTTTACCAAACCCACTTGGCCCAAATATTCGCCAAGAAACACTGGCGTCATGCAGAGTGACTGCTTAAGACGGATCTAACCAACCCAGCCTGTCTGCACTCTGCTTCCCACAGTGAAATGCCACACGGTGTGTGGGAGAGGCGAGCTAGCGAGTACTTCCCTGCCTTTCCGTTCCAGCTCCCACCTTCCACAGGTTTTGGCAGGATGTGGATAGAACCTTTGCCCCCAACCATTGCTCACTTCCTGGGCTTAGATTCATATATCATTCCTTTCTTGCTGCTCATCTGCGACTGAAATCTGGACTAATGGAGGTGTTTCAAACAGAACCCACAGGCCTAGATGGTGATTCTCTATGTCAGACTGAGGAACGTTCCCCCAGGGTAGCATGTCAGAGGTGCTCCTGTGGTCTGAGAGAGCTGCTCTAGAGTTTCTGAGGTGCCTGGCTTCCTCACACAGAAGATGGCTGCTTAACATTGCTGTGGGTCGGCCCCTGACAGCTTTTCCTGGTGAGCTGGAATGTATGCAGCTTTGTGTGGCTGGGAGACCTTTGGGTTTCTGATGTTATTAGCACGGCTGCAAGGCCTCAGGGGTGAGGAGACAAAAACTCTCAAGCAATGCCAGGGCAAATGGAGGGAAGGAAGAAAGGGCACCACCGTATGCCCTAAGGAAAAGCAGTCATTAGACCACAGCCAGAGGTGAGCTCACAGAACCATCCACCAACATCTTCATGAGGTCCCCTTGGTTTTCTCCCACAGTGGTGTCCAGAAAGTTTTGGGTTGACTTGGTGCTGAAACCGATCACAGCATCATTGAGCCCATGCCCGCGAGACTCCAGCGCCCTCCCACCACACAAGGCCTACGGGGTTATCTTGGTGTATGGGGCTCTGTCATCAGGACAATGGTGTTTGCCAGATGAGGAATCAGCCACCAGGCCTGCCGGCCGGGTCCAGCCAAGAGCTCTTGCTCCTCAGAGCCAGAGTTAAGGAGCAGAAGTCCCTCAGTTCTTCGCTGAAGAGACATATCCAGGGATGTGTCATGACTTGTCCAGTGTCACCCATCTCAGTCTGTGTCCAGAGCTTTTGCTAGCCTGCAGTAATTCATCTATCTACCAGAGGAGAGAGCAGCACCAAAGTGTCACCAGAGAGCAGTTCACAGTGGTTCAGAGAGGAAATCAGAGACAATCTTTTTCAAAAGTTCATGTATATATATATTCTTTAATACATATATTCCTTCTATACAATATGTATATATGTATAAATGTATGTATGTGTATATATACATATACATACATACATACATACATATATATATGTATATATATATATATGAATTTATATATGGGCTGGAGAGATGGCTCAGTGGTTAAGAACACTTGCTTCTCTTTCAGAGAATCTGAGTTCAGTTCCCACAAGGCTGTTCATTATTGCCTGAGACTCCAGCTCCAGAGGATTCAATGTCTGCTTCTAGTTTCTGTGGGCACACACACTGATTTCTAAAACAAAGGTTTTATTTTCTATTTGTGTGTGTGTTGGGGTTGGGGGACAGCTCGTGAGAGTTGGTTCTTTCCTTCCCACAGGGTGGTGCCAGGGATTGAACTCGGACCTCCAGGCTTGTCAGCGAGTGCCTTTCTCTGCTGAACCCTACCGCTTGGGTGAACCCTCCACCTTGGGCACGCAGGCCTCTCTTACTGCTGCTGCTGTTCTATGTCGGCAAGCCTCTAGCGGGTCCTCCCCACCTATCCTGCTGAGTGCTGAGCCTGGGATTTCACGTGCCCGTGGGATGGAATTCAGCGTGTTCAGGGTTGCTCAGCGAGCATGTTTACCCTGCGCCATCTCACTGACTGTGGCCGGTTGGCTTGCTTTGTTTGTAAAGCTTTGCTTATCTCTTTCTGTCCTTCATAAGGCCAGTGGCATCACAGGTACTCGAGCGTAGAAACTGGTCACCCTGTCCCAGTGACATATCAAGGAAGGGAGACAGATGAGCAGCAGGAAACAAAACCCCAATGCCTGCCCCTCTCCGTGAGCACACACCATGCCCCAAAGTCTGCTGTTGCATATACACTGCCTCTTCAGGCCTCAAGGACTCCACCAGTAGCTGCCGTTTCTGTCCCATTTTCATACACAAGGAAACTGAGGGCCAACAAGGACTGCTATTTGCCCTGTCCCGTAACTAAAAATAATCTGAGATTTAAATCCAGCTCCTGCTGATTTCTTAGCCAGGGGTTGGCATGCAGGGTCTGCTGGTGTACTTTCTAATAGAGCCAGGTTTTACTGGAATACGGCCTTGATCACTCATTCATGCATCGTCTGTGGCTGCTTCCGAAAGGCGCTGATGGAACCGAGTAGTTGTGACACAGACCATATGGTTCCAAAAGCCCAAAACACTCATTTTCTGTCCCCTTCCGGAAAGGTTTGGCAATCCATGGTAGCCTAATGGAGCCTCAAATAATATTAATTGAAAGAATAAGCAACTGGGGACTCCATGCGCTGATGCACACGTTCATTCTACCGAATCCCTTTAACGCCTGCTGTGTGCCGGGCCCTCCGCCTCCTGGTGAGGTGCGGCTGTGCTCATACTCTGTTTCCTTCTGGCACTTGGTCTCTCAGAGCTCACCCGCCTGTGGTCCCTGGTAAAAGCAACACCTGGTGCCCAAGCCTTCATTTTCTTGACCCCATCCCCAGTTTAGACAAGAAAATCTATTTATTATTTATAAAAAAACAAAAGGAGGTTAACCAGGATTTGGAAACTAAGTCTGTGCTGTGGGAAGGTCTCAGTGGATAAGGTGAGGTAGAGGTTTTCACTCTTGGCTCACCCCTTCCTTCCCTTCTTAGCCTCGTTCCACAGAAGTGGCTGAGGTGGCAGTGAAATTTAGGAGTGAGATTGCCAGGAAAAAAAAAAAAACCAGACCCGACACACTGACAACTAAATTAGTTGGCAGCAAGGTGGGATGATGTGACGAGGGGCTCAGAGCCAGGAATGAATTATGGGTTCTGAGTGAGGCTGGGGCAGGTACCCGCTCTCCTCAGATCAGTAGGGATGCGAACGAGACATTTGGAGCTAATCCCATGGCTTCATGGAATATTCCAGAGAGGGGAAAAAACTGCAAATCAGGCCAGGCACCCTGTGGTTCATACCACCGATGGGCGAATGGATGAACAGTGCAGAATACTGCACTCTGGGGAAGGAAGGCTAGTGATGTAGAGTGAGAAGGGATTGTCTGAGATGTGCATGGGGATGTATGCAGTTGGCAGAGAGGCTGACACACTTGCCACTGTCCTTGAAGTGCACTTCACTCAGTGCACGGCTCCCTGGGGGCTGGAGGTGTACCCAGAAGTGTAAGACCCTTTACTGGGCATGGAGATACAAGGCTGTAGTCTCAGCGCTAGGGAGGTGGAGGTATGGAGAATTGTGAGTTCAAGACCAGCCTAGGCTACCATAGAGGCACTCTCAAAAACAACAAAACAAACCTAAGCCCAAACGGAGCCCTGCCTGGACTTATTTACAATCTACAGAATCTGTGATAATAAAAGCTTAGTTTGTTTATATGTCTAACTACTTGGTTTTGTGGCTAGGAGTCTTTATTGATCATATCCATCCACAACCACCTCCCTCCAACTTCCCCCACCTGACCGACCACAAAGTTTCGCTTCCTTTTTTTAATTTAAAAAGTTCTTATGTGTATAGGTGTTTTGTCTGTAACTGTCCCTTTGTATTAGATGCATGCGTGATACCAAGAACTAGAGCTGTAGGTGGCTGTAAGCCACTGTGTGCTCATAAGCAGACCTGCATCCCCTGGAAGAACGGCCAGTGCTCTGAACCACTGAGCCAGCCCTCCAGCCCTCAAAGTCTCTTTTCATTGTCTCTCTCTTTCTCTTTGTCTGTCTCTATCTCTCTATCTCTGTCTGTCTCTCTGTGTCTGTGTGTCTGTCTGTGAGTACATGCATTCACAGTGTGTGCAGGTGTCCTTAGGGGACAGAGGTGTCAGATCACATAGGAGCAGAAGTTACTGACCGTTGTGAGCTGTCCAATGCAATTAATTATTATTATTAATTTGTTTTTCTTTTATAAACATTAAGGAGGAGGAGGAGGATGATGACAAAAAAGAGAAATAGGAGAGGGAGGAGGAGGGGGAGGAGGAGATATGGTGATGGTGGTGATGATGGTGATGATGATGGTGGTGGTGGTGGTGGTGATGATGATGATGATGATGATGATGATGATGATGATGATGATGATATAGGGACTTAAGAGATGGCTCAGTGGTTAAGGTACCTGCTACTCGGTCATGAAAACTGGCATTTAGATTCCAGCACCATATTACAAGCTTGTAACTTTAGCACTGAAAGATCTGGTTACCTCTTTTGGCCTCTGTGTGGGAACAGGCATGTACCCACTCACATACTTGTATATATACACTCATGTGTACACACACACACACACACACACACACACACACACACACACAATAGTAAACTGGTTAATCCCCCCCACAGTTTGCAGATGGGGATCACCACCCTCATTCTGGGAACTGTCCAGAGGTTACTGAGGTTGGATAATATATGGCCAAGCCCCTGGGCCACCAGGACCATGTGGCTTCTTGGTAGGAGGGTCAGTATGTTAAGATAATGCAGTTACTTTTGATTTTTTAAAAACTGGATTATGAGCCCACAAAAGCAAAGAAACCCGGGGTTGGGGTTTGGGCCCAGGGGTAGAGCGCTTGCCTAGAAAGCAAAAGGCCCGGGGTTCGGCCCCCAGCTCCAAAAAAAAGAAAAAAAAAAAAAAAAGAAAGCCAAGAAAACCATTAGACAACCTCGTGTCTGGGGGCAGTCACAAAACTGTTAGACTAATCCCTTTCGGACCCTCTGTGGGGTCAATGAAAGAGAGCACAGGGGATGCTGCTGGTGGTAGGAGGGGGTGCTGGCTTTCACAACAAGTATCAAGCTTGGTCTGACCTGGACAGGAGTGGACAGGGCCTGCTCTGGCACTCAGCAGAGAGAAGGGTGCTCAAGTCATGAGAGGGAGTAACGCCTTGACAAAATGTTCTTCCAGTTGATGAGCATAGTGGCCCTGTCCCCATGGATCTGTGAAGCTACAGGGCTGTCCCCTGAGACAGTGGGAGTCACTTTTAGTCCCATGCAGATGAGCAGAACTCACAGTTCTCACAGTCACACCAATGTCCCCTGTGCTTTATAGTTGGGTACACACAGAGAAAACAAGGAAGTTCAGGACCCAGAACAGATCTCAAGGCTTTCCAGGACAAGCAGCTTCTATGATGGGCAGTTACCTCTGTTCTGACTTTGCCTTCTCTAAGGCAGGGGGAGGGGCTAGTGGCTTTTCTTCTTTAATGTTCCCACCTGCCACAAGTGGTTTGCTGAGGACAGACTAAGGGATCCCAGCAGCACAGTTTCTGAACTTCTGAAGCAAGGCTTAGCATGCGTCTGGTTCAGATGTGGGGCGGCTGTAGGATAGAGGCCTTTTCTCTTTCTCCAGGGGAAAAGACAGGGCTTATAGCATGCCTGCCCCAGAGCATGGTTCCTAAAATGAAGAAAGCTTTGTGTGTGAAGGTTAAAGTTGTATTTAAGTTTAAATTACTGTGCTTAAGGGCTCTATAATACAAAAATGCCTCTAGCCAGTGAGCCCCATTTGCCCAAGGACAGATAACAGGTTGCTGGGGGCTGTTGTTATGTAAGACGGCAAATTGGTTGTTTTCACTTCTGTAAACAAGACTGGTTGCCTCAACTGCACAGGATGTGCTTGATCACACACAGGTGAGAGGTACTTAGACAGGACATATGCCAGGCTGTATGCTTGCCCCTGACTGTATGAAGGCAGGAAGTACGTAGCCTTGTAGGTTGGACTAACATCATCTGGGGCCATTCTCTGGGCATCCCAGGTAGGGTCCTGGCCAGTTGCCACTGTCCTGGCCAGTAGTTAACAAAGCTTGCTTCAAATTTGTCTCACAAATGTGGTAGCAGTCTTATTCTCGCCCAGTGCGATTAACACATGCACCTGTCCAAACAGCACACTAGGATCTACCTGTTTGGATTCAGACTCACAGTGTTTCCCACCCCGACTTTTATGTCACGCCTTGGTACTTGGGCCACTGGAGACTATTTCCAAACCTGAAATCAAGCAGCAACACCAAGGTTCGCTCCAAAACCATCACTGGAGCACATTATAGGCAAGGGGAAAACTGCCTTTGAGCAATTAGTTACTCCAGCTCCCTTGTAGAGCGAGCAATTAGAGACCCAAAAGAAAGTGCGAAGTTCCCAGAGGCTGGGAGCAAAGAAAGTGGGAGGCACCAACACACAGAAACAGGTTCTACCCAGAAAGCACTCCTCCAGAGAGAACTGGGTACTTCCAGATCCAAGGCTCCCACCCTGCCCAACAGCTGCAACGGCTGGGAACTGCTTCCTTACCTGGTTATTTCCTCTTTCAGGGCAGCGGGGTCCGCAGGGTAAAACTTCACACGGAAGCACATGGTGAATGGAGGCTGGGCTGCAGAGGAAGAGGTGTCTGTTAGGAGAGACCCTCTCAAGGAGGTGACCAGGTTCCCCTCCTTCCGGCATGCACAGGCCCCTGAACCATAAGGGAAGACGTCCTTTGTGGAGCTAGACAGAAGGCTCAGCATCAGGAGCGCTGACTGAGGACCCAGGTTCAATTCCTAGCACCCACGTGGTTGCTTGCAGCCATCTATAACTCTACGTCCAGGGGATCTGATGGCCTTCACAGGTACCAGGCCCACATATGACACACAGACACACATTCATGTAGGCTAAACACCCATGTACATAAAATAACTTAAAGCCCTTTCATGGGTACACTAGAACAATAGGCAGTTACATATATAGACCATACCTTACTATCCTTGGGGGTTCCTCCCTCCCTCCCAAGGGTAAATCTTAGCTTCTTTTGGAATACTTACACCTTAGCTGCTTCACCACTGACTTTGTAAACTCCAACCAATGCTGAAACAGAGAGCACAAGACAAGACAACCCTCATGAGAAGCGGTGTTACACGCAACCTGTTTTAGCCTATTGAAATGGCGAGACAGAGGCCCTCTTCCTGGAAGCTTACCAATAGATGTTTGGAGAGGGAAGTTATGTTCAGAAATAAGTACCTGTGATGGGCCAGCCGTGAAGAAGAAGAAAATGGCTTCAGGTGCCATTCCCAGGCTTCCTGGAGACACCTCGCAAAGCAGGGTGTCACAGCTTTGAGCCCGTTCCTGACAGGCCCACAGCAGAGATAACTATGCATGTATGTAATAGTGTGCTTGGCTTGAGCAGGGAGCTGCTGGGCTCAAGGTTTGGCGTGTGCTGTGCTAAACGCCAACTTCTTTTGGCAAAGGAGTGGGATGGAGGGTACTGGTGGCAACTCTCAAAAGGACGGACAAGAAGAGATTTCAGAATGGAGAGGAGAGGGAGTCGGCTGGTGGATACTCCATGTTTGTCTGAGTAATGTAGGTAACCAATGCTTGTGTTACTCAGGATTTCCTGGCATGCAAGGATGGTGGAAGACTTAGTTTCTTGGGATAATTACCTGTAACCAGTGTGCAGGATAATATCCTGACCCAGGTGTGGTTTTTTTTTTTTTAATATCATGTGTATTGCATGTATGTCGGAGTAAAGAGATCAGTTCCTTTGGAACTGGAGTTATAGACAGTGGTGAAGGGCCATGTGGATGCTAGGAATTGAACCTGGGCCCTCTAGAAAAGCAGTCAGTGCTCTTAACTGCTGAGCCATCTCTCCAGCCCACCTCCTCATGGATTTTTTATAGCTAAAATATAGTCAAACTACAGTTTCATTTTCCTCCACAGTACTTAAGTTTGAGGGAAGGCAATGAGGTCATTCTAACTTTCTTCTTTTTAAAAGATGTGTGTGTGTGTGTGTGTGTGTGTGTGTGTGTGTGTGTGTGTGTGTGTGTGTATGTGTGTGCAGGCCAGAAGAGGGTGTCAGAAACCCCAAAGCTAGAGTTAATGGTGGTTGTAAGCTCCCCATGTGGGTGCTGAGAACCAAACCTGAGTCTTCTGGAAGAGCAAGAAAGTGCTGTTAACAGCTGAGCCATCTCTCCAGCTCCAATCACTGTAGATCAGTTCCCCAAACCTCTGTGGGTTCTGGATAACATTCATGGCTGACGCTTGCTGCTTTTACACTAGGCAAGCATTGTCGACTGGCAGAGAGCTAAAATTGCTATTATTTGGGGTCTGATTGCTTGGAAGTAGTTTAAAGATTCTAGCTGTAAGTTCCCAGAGGACGGAACTGACTTCTTTAACATATAATTACCAGGGCCTAGCATGTGGGGCAACTCGTAGGTGTGGAGTAGGCAAAGGGTTAGGTTTCAGGAGCCTCTATCCTGGCTCCTTCTGCTTAGTGTACTGTCTTGGCAGAGACTTTCTTCTACAGGAAAGCAGCCAAGGCCATGCAGACAGCATCCTGGTCTCCCTCAGCTCCCAGCTCTCACCTTCTAGGCTGGGCTGTGGGTCATGTAGTTAATGGACCCACTAAGAGTCCGTACGTCAGCACCACATGGATAATCTGGGCTGACATTCTGCTCTCTTGCCTCCTCTGATCCGAGCTCCCATGAGGCTGGCAACTTATTACAGCCACTCAGCGTGGTTAAGAGGCCCTTCTCACATTACACGGCCCACCGCAGCTCTGCTTCGCAGGGAAGCAGAAGTAAGAGGTGCAATTGCACAGAAGCGACTGGGGCTGCAGCTTTGCCTGGGCAGGTGCAGGAGGCCCCTCTGGTTCAAAGCACGCTAGGGCTGTATAGGGCGGAGAACACAGCAGGTGTGGGGCATGTAGGACACAGACCTTTAGATGGACAGGTAAGAGAAATAAGATAGAAATAATAAAGACAGAGATGATAAGATCTGACTGAGCTGTGATCGCCAGAGGGCTCATGAGCTCAGTTACAAGGAACCTACCCCGCCACCCTCCCGCAGTAGCAAGAGACAGCTTTTGTTTGGACTGTGCTGAGAACCCAGGAGAGGAGAAGCTGGAGAACATCGGGAAGGCTTGGAAAATTGTCACAGCTCGTCTGAGGGATTTTAGAGATCCAGTGGAGAAATCTTGAGGTTGTCCCAGCAATATGGTGATGGCATCTGTGGACTGAGTCCCAGAATTAATAGCAAACTCAGAACATGAGGCAGGATCAGGAAGAGAGCAAGATTCAGAGGAAAACGGGTCAAAATGGAACACTCTTCATGCTTTGAGGCTTGAAAGGGTCTAAAAAGACTGAAGAGAGGACGCTGAGCTGAAACAGAGGGCAAGGAATGAGGCAGCTCCTCCAGGAAAGGTGGAGAGGTGGGAACCCCAGGACACCCAGTGAGCAAACAGTGATGACAGTCAATGTGAGCTGTTGAGACCACATTGGAGCCAGGGGAGGAGACTTTCCTCACACCTCTGGGAACAAGGAGTTCACTTCCTGTATCTCTACCATGAATTAGTGGATTTAGATTAAGTCTCATCATAGGTGGTTTAAGACCTCCCAGGACTCTCATAGCCTTCTCTGGTCCATGTTCCTTTTCTGAGGCTCAGAATCATCCCTACTTGGGCTACTTTGTGACTTTAGCATTATACCTCAGAAACCACAGAGTCTACAGAACCAGACAGTCCTGGCCTCCAGATTGGCCTTGCCACTTACTCTGGTTGGACAACCTGTCTTAATCTATTCATCTGGAGTCTCAACATTGGCCTTAAAGGTTGCTTGATGGAACATGTGTAGAGCTCTTGATTTAGCACCAGGTACCACTTGGTGCTCGGTCTACATCAGCCTGATGGGGCTTAGCTTACAGCAGACTCTCTGTAAAGGGACTGTCTCTTCTTTCAGTCTTCTCTTGTTCGCCCTCCTTTAATGTGGGTCAACTCCACAGTCATCCTTTTCTCAAGCACATCCTACCCTAACTGAAAAAATGATCAACAGGACATATTTGCCCCTTGACTTTTTATACCATCAGCTCTGGGACAAATAAGGAGATCTTGGGGTATATATACCACTCCCCGGGAGAGAGCACTTAGCTCAAACAAATACTGGCAGAAAAGAAAAACCAACATCCCAAACTTCCACTATTTCATGGAGAATGGATACATATTAAAGTGAGGACAGTTCGGTTTCTTGCTCTCTGGGCACTTAGTGGCTGCATGCTAAGGTCCAGAGCTAAGGGCAGCATGTCAACAGAGCAGAGCCATGGGCAGACTTTGAGGATAAGTCTCCATGATGTTGCTTACAGCTCTACCAGGCAGGGAGAGGCGAGATAAATACGTGAAGAGTGGGGACCGGGCTAGTCAGAGGAAAAGGGCATGGTAGGTGTCTTAAGAGTCTTTTCTAAAACTCACATCTTCAGTACAGAACCCTAAACAGGATCCGAAGGACAAAGTGGCTCAGACAACCAAAAGATGAACAGCCTCTGTCTGTGGCTGTGAACTCTCCCTCAGCATCCGTCACTCTGGGTAGCACAGATGCTGTGCTTTTTAATGGCCTGAGACCTGAGATGATAACAGAGACAGTGATGTTTGAGGCTGTGGAGGAAATCTTGGACCTAGCAAAGGAGGCCCTACAGTATTTATGAAGCTCTGGAGGATTTGGTATGATGTTTGTGGAGACCGGAGCTTGGGTGGTGAGTGAGCAGGAGTGCACAGCCTGCACGTGTCTGCATATTTTCCCACTTCCTAGGGATGCCAAATAGCACATTCTCGCAGTCAGCAGAGGGACCATGAATCACCTGCAGAAATGCAGCTGTCTGCAGGCTGGGAAGATGAAGGTGAGTCTCAAGGCACCACAAATCATTAACTTATCCCTTCAGCAAATGCTTACTGAACATCAGCTGCTTTCTAAGCCCTGCCCTGGCTCCATGGTAGACAATGATGGGTGAGATACAGTCTGTCTGTCCCCTCCTGGAACTTAAACTTTTGTGGGGGCAAAGGCTGTCAACACAGAGCAGGAAGTGCTATGATGGATATTAGTGGACATAGTGGGCCATAGCAGGATATGTGGCAAGGTTTGGGGAGACTTCCTGGAGGAAGCAAGAAGCCAGGAAAGACCTTAAGTATGAAAAGAAGGGGCTTTGGGGCTGGAGGGATGCTCAGAGTTTAAGAGTGATTGCTGCTCTTGGAGAAGACCTAGGTTCAGTTCCAAGCACCCTGGTCAGGAACCTCATGACTGCCTGTAACTCCAAGACCAGGGGATTCAACAACATGTTCCCTGGCTGCTGAAGGCACCGGCATACACATGGTACACACACACACACACACACACACACACACACACACACACACACACACATCAATAAAATAAAAATCCATCTTCAAAAAACAAAACCAAACTAGAAAACAAAACAAAACAAAAGGGAACCAGGAGGAACAAAAGGGAAGCAAACTCCAGGCAGAGAACTGAGGGACCAAAGGTCTGAGGAGACAGACGTGTCTGGAAAGTCATGTCTGGCTGACCACAGAAGGGAGGGTCAGGTTGGGAAGGTGAGGTTGGAGATGATGTAGGGGTCCAAGGGAAATGGATTTGTTTCTGTCTGCGATACCAGTTGTGGTGAAGGCCCGTAGCCCACAGCTGCCTTTACTGCACAGACCAGGGGAAGAGCTATAGGTTTTGCAAGGCACTAAAGGGCTTGTGTCAGTTCAGTTTGGCTCTCTGTCCTGCCTAGACCAGACTGGCATTGCCCAGTCATGTTCTACCTAACCAGGGCAAGATCCCTGAAATATAGGTCAGCCCATTTACTAGAAGGGAAGCAAGAGATGCCGTCTCTGTGCACTGGGCTCTATGACCTCAACACTGGCTACCAGCTACACCTCTAGCAGGCGCCCATGGCAAATTGCGTAAGCTCTTGGGCTGCCTTTTTGGCATCTGTGAAATGCCAGTTTTCCTCATCTGAACTCTGGTTCAGGTGACTTTCAGGCTCAGTGATATGATTTGAAGCAATGACACCAATTAAGAATCTGGGTGGAGTGGAAGGGGAAGCCCTTGGTTCTGCCAAGATGAACCCCCAGTGAACGTGATTGTTGGGGGGAGGGTGGTAATGGGGGGAAGGATGGGGAGGGGAAAACCCATATAGAAGGGAAGGGTGAGGGGCTAGGGGGATGTTGGCCAGGGAACCGGGAAGGAGAATAACAATCAAAATGTAAATAAGAAACACTCAAGTTAATGAAGATGGGGGAAAAAAAAAAAAGAATCTGGGTGGGCCCTGACTCCTGAGGCTTTATATGCATGGACTGCATGGACTTTATATGCAACCAAGGATTTGGGCCTATTTACCAACCCTGTGCTCTGTTTGTGGTTTGAATTTTTTTTTTTTTTTTTCCGGGGCTGGGGACCGAACCCAGGACCTTGCGCTTCCTAGGTAAGCGCTCTACCCCTGAGCCAAATCCCCAACCCCCTGTGATTTGAATTTTAACTTACCCGCTGCTTATCTGGGTCCCCGAAACGAATCCCAAAGTAGTCTTTCTCAAGTAGGTTCAGGTGGTGGCAAAGGAGGTCAAACAGGTACTGGCCTTTGGCATCTCTCTGCAAAGAAAGCAAGCTCTGTTGAGAAACGTGTATTCTTCAGGGGTACGTGTGTGTGTGTGTGTGTGTGTGTGTGTGTGTGTGAGAGAGAGAGAGAGAGAGAGAGAGAGAGAAAGAGAGAGAGAGAGAGAGAGAGATAAGAGCTATATGAATATGTGCATGCATAAATGTATTTTGTGCAACTCTTTAGGGCAAATTGTGTATGTGTGTGTATATATATATATATGTATGTATTCATATGTGTGCACATGTGTACCTATGTGTGTACACACACACATGGAGGCTAGTGGTCAATGGACTGCATTCCTTTTGAAACCAGACTCTCACTAACTGACTCTCACTGACTCAGCCAGACTGGCTGACAGCAAGCTTCTTCAGCACTGTCAAGCCTGGCTTTTGATTTTATTTTTATAATTATAAGGATTTAGGAATCTCATGTGGATTTGACAGTAGTGCACACCCATAACTGTCCTTTCCCCTGTGATGTCTCGCATAGTCTCTGGCATTCTGAGGGGTTTAGCACCTGGGAGACATTCAACAACATTCCATCACAGAGTATCAAGAGTTCATCCACGGGGTATCAGAGTTCATGCCCATTGCCGGTTCCACACCTCTCCTATGGCCTGAGCCTTCGAGAACATTCTCCATTTCCATTCTTGCCTTGCTCAGTCCTTCTCCACAAAGTAGCCAGAGTGATCCAACTTAGATGTGATGACTTTTGTTTGCTGAATAAGTGGTCCAGGCACAGTATAAACCGCTCGCATGTGCAGAATAATATGCTATTAAGTTAGTGTCTATCCACTTCTAGCCTCACATGGTCTTCCTAGGAGCATCTTTCAAACAGACTGTTACATAATAGTCTATACACAGGTACATCTATAGGCAGGGATGTTGTCTCTTTTTAAAATATATCATATATATATAAAACACATATGTAGTATTTAAAATATACATTTAAGAATATATAAATATGTATATTCTGTGTGCATACCGCTGTGAACGTGTGAAGCCAGGTGACAACTCCCAGGAGCTGGTTTTCTTTTCCCACCACATGAGCCCAGGGTTTAAAATTTGGATCAACAATCAGGCTTGGCGGTAGGCACCCCTATCTGTTGAGCCATCTTGCTGGCCTTTAAAATAGATTTATAATATATTTCCCCTACTATTGGGGTTGCAGGGGTTCACAAGGGCTCTTCCCCTGAGCTTCACTCTAAACTGCCATACTTCTACATATGGTTTCTTGGTTTTTGTTTTTGTTTTGTCTTCTACTGGAGCTGTTTGGCGAATCCTTCTATAGTTGGGCACGTAGCTGTGTCTCAGAGTTTTAAACTACTGTATCTAGTCTAATGAACCTAATGTTACTTACCCAGGTCCACATTAATGGAAACTGTTTCCAATCTATTAGCAGCAATGTGGCAGTGATCTTTAATTACATCACTCCTGCTTAACACACTCAGTGTCTCGCCATGCTCTTAGAATAAAGTCCTAACTCTGGTCACAGAGCCCTACACAGCCTGGCTCTTGAACTTCTTTTGAACTCATCATTCTCTGTCCGTCATTCCGGCAACAGCCTTTCTGATCCTGAACAAGCTAAGGGTCTTGTGTGTCTGTGCATTCCTGCCTGGAACACAATTCCTGTGGCTCCTCTTGCCCTGCTATTCTGAGATCCCGGTGTCAAAGCCCCTCCACACAGGTCTCCCCCCTATAGAGCGGCTAGCCTCCCCAACTCTGCACCTCGCTTTCCTGTTTGTGTCCCTCACAACATTTAACAATACTGTTACCTTGCTGACCTCTCCCCTTTGTTTCTCTCTTTCCCCTTCTGAGGAAACTTCCCCAGAACTTAGCACAAGGCATTATACAAGAAGTGCTGGACTTTGTAGGATCTAAACTATTTATTAAACGAGGGTACACTGCATGAACGGTTACATAAAGTATAACTCAGACCTTTTTCTTCTTCCCAGGCCTGCCTGGGTATCCTAAGTGAGCCAGGAGGAGATGACTCGACAGGGAACTCAGAGCATCTGGAGCTCTGCATGGCTCCTGCCTTTGCAACTGTCCCAAGCTGTGTCTGCAGCTCGGCTCAGACGCCCTCTGGTAAGTTTATGTATAACTGCAGCCAATTGATGGTGTCTTCTAAGAGCCTTATAAGACCTGGTGAAATGGCTCTGGTTCCTGGGTAATCACAGAACAGCCTGGCCCGATGCCAACAACAGGGACATTATTAAGACTTTCACGAAAGGTGCATTCTTCACCTCCCAGCTTCTGTTGGCTCACCCTGTACTGTGGAAGGACTAGGGCAGGATGCTAAGTCTTTTGGCAAATATCTTAAGGAGTTTATTCTTGCCGAGGCTGAAAGATGAGGGCAGCACAGCTTAGTTAGAGGAGGAAGCAACTGGAAGGGACCCCCCCTCCTCTTCTGCTGGCCGACACACCCCTCTTACTACATGCTCTTGAAGCAGCAGCCCCAGTCCTACACTCTTTTGTCTCCTAACAGACACAGGACAGAGACCTGGAACTTCTGGCTGGTGGATCATAAGCCAGGTCTTTCAAAGGACTCCACCAGTCGAGACTGTCTCTTGAGGCAGGATCTGTCTACTTCTTTCTTGTTGCAGGGGATGAGACAAGCTTACACTCCTAGTTAGAGTCCTCTGCGGGGGGAGGATATGTGTTCAACTCAGTCTGTGCAGCATGTCCTATGCTAGTACCCCTCACCCGCACTGCCACGCCGGCACAGGGCGGCTGGCAGAAGAGCTGGGAGAGTAGAAGACCCTGGCGGGGTGTGGTTTTTGTTTCGTCTTTGTGTGTTTTTTCCCTCTAGAAGTGCTATTCGCACCATGCTAAGTTACTGCCTTGTGGGAAGCTGGCAGGAGTTTTAAAGGCCGGATAAGCTAATTTCCAATCACACAGACACCTGGGCTAGGGAAAGTGTGCGGCAAACGCTGTGTCATTGGTTATCCTGGAGAAACAGGCAGTTGTGCTGATGCATGATCACCACTTAGTCGCAGCGCAGTCAGAGCGCCAAGCCTGAGCCTGTTTATCCTCAGAACAGAAAGCTGAGGCAGAGTGCCGCAGCCCTTATCGGCAGCTAAACTTGGAGTGTGTTCTCTTCCCAAGGCCATTGTTGGGTCAGAGGGACTTATTAAGCACTCATTTAAAAGTATCTTTGTATTTTGTAAATCCCAACAGTACACACATATTGAAAACAGGGCATGTAAGTGAAGGCCTGCCTGTCTTCTCTCTGTGCGGTGCACGGAATGACTCATGAGCCTCTGAGAATCCCTCTGCGGCGGAAGATGGGAGCATTTATGTTTCTGCTCCTTGGCATGCCTGATTCTGGGTCTCTGTTTTGACTGTTGTTTAGCAAGGGGACAGAGGCAGCAAGCAGAAAGCAAGTTTGGGCCAGTGACCCAAACCAATTAAGGTTAATTTCATTTTCTGCCTACTAATAAATAAATAGCCTTGGGCGGGAGAACATTTCATTTTAATCTAGTCTAAATGGAGTCAGGCATGGTGCACCCTGGTGGGGAAGCAGCACGTAGAACCCGCCCTCCCCTCCTCACCCCCAATTAGCCTCCGCCTTCTCTATCCTGCTGCACTGGGCAGCACAGAGATCTGCAGTCCAGTGAAATAAAGGTTCATGAGGATGAATGGTCGTGACTTTCCTCATTCTGGGCCACATGGACTTAAATGGGGGATCTTTATGGGACCTTAGAGAAAGGGTGAGATGGTGGAGGGGAAGACGGGTAATGCGGAACGAGGGTTCTGTGATTCTAAAATACCAGCGTTCAGGCACAGGGAAATGCCACAGGGAGAGCAGAGGGCTTCACGACAAAGGCAGGAGCTGAACACGTTGTTCTTGAAGACCTAGCAGGGAAGGGACAGGTACCAGGGATGGGACAGCAGCCACTATTCCAGCTTAAATGTACATTTCTACAGACCAAGGCTGCCTCAATTTCCTAGTCAGAGTCAGGACCTAAGTGTCTGGTGTTCAGGCACAAACACTGTGGAAGCTCTATAATGTCACAGAGGAATCATCTTCTTGGGACCATGCACATGTGGTAGAGCAGAAAATTATGGTAATTTCTGGGGTACACTTCCTGCCCTATAGTGCCACACTGTACCCAGCCTGATTTCCGAGGCAGAACTCAAGAGTCAGGCAAGAAAAGGCAGGGCTCAGGTGGGCACAGTGTACCTGGATGGTAGGGCCAGGAGGGTGCCATGACATCAGGTGGCTCCTGGCAAATTCTGGTGTGGCAGGAAATCAGAATTCAGACAGAATAACGGTGCCGCTTAGACATGGTTCTCACTTATCCTCAGTAAATGCAGGAGCTTCTTTGTCTCAACAATCACCATTGTACATGAAAATGCCAAGAACTGGGGTTTTCTCAGCACACCGATATGAGTGGAGTTCATAGGCTAGGCGTGTGCCATCAGGAGCCCCGTTGGCAGTCCTTGCTCAGGAGTCCATGTTGAGAGACGGACGTTATCAAACTCTGTGTTCATCTCCAAAAAGGGACTTTAAAAAGTTTGCTCTGCAATTAACTTATTTTTATTTACTTATTTAATTTTATTTATAGGGTTTTATGTAGCTCAGGCTAGCCTCAAATTCCCCATGTAGCAGAGGTTGGCCTCCAACTCCCTATCCCCCTGCCTCTAACTCCAGGCATGAGATATCATGCTTGACTTTTAATTTTTTTTTAAATATTTATTTATTTAGTATATGAGTACGCTGTAACTCTCTTCAGACACACCAGAAGAGGGCATCGGATCCCATTACAGATGGTTGTGAGCCACCATGTGGTTGCTGGGATTTGAACTCAGGACCTCTGGAAGAGCAGTCGGTGCTTTTAACCACTGAGCCATCTCTCCAGCCCGACTTTTAAATTTTTTTAAAGGGTGATAAAGCAGATAACAATGTAGATGTTTAAGGTATTCATTACTAGTTTATTTAATTAAAACAAACAAAAGCAAAACAACACCTCAGAGTCATTGCTCAAAGTCAACAGAAAGAGCAATTAAACTAAATTTGTTCAGCTCTAGGAAAGGCCTCCACAGCAGGCCTAAGACAGCACTGTCACATGAAGCTCCTACTCTGGGAAGAGTCTAGTCACTTCACTGCAAGAGGTGGACCCAGTGCAAGGCACAAGGGTGTCCCTTGGTCTATAAATAATTCTTAGGCCTGGAAATGTATCTTCTCATGTGCACTAGAGGGGACAGGATGACTCGGTCTTCGATGCCCCTCACATACCGTGGTCCAGCCTTCACTGTGGGATGGAGAAAGTAGGCAGAGAAGCCTGGATTCTGCAAATGTGTGGCTGCTCCTCATGCTGGATCTGGCCAGCTGGGAGAGTGCAAGAGCCTCTGCCCAGCAAGGTCACCAGCACATCCATGTCATCGTGACTGTCCTTAAAGCCCACCAACCTTGTGGGTCTGCTCAGGCTTCTTTCACAACCCCAGGTAAAATGTCACCACGGAAGATGTCTGCCACTGCCTGCTCCCAGCTAAACATTATATTATTGTTTCAAGCCCATAAAGTCGCTGGAAACTACTGGGAACAACACTCAGCTGTTGGGTTCTGAGAGCTTCTCTGAGCAAGGCTCTAAAGTGACCTCTGGGTTAGGGTTTTGATATGTGCAAAAGTGATCTGGGGAAAGTGAATTTCTCTTTGGTCTCATGACACTCAGTGGTCCATGGTATAGCTGCTGCCCTGTGTGTTTCTGTCCACCTTTCTTTGATAGACAGGGAGTCCAGTACCCAGTGAGTGCCTGCACAGGTCATGGTCTATGCCTTTGTACATGACCTTCAGGAAGTAGTTTTTGATTAATTACTAAGTGAACTGGGCCAGGCTAGCTGGCAACAACTGATCTTACTGGCTGGGCTGGCGCCTCCTGGGTCTTCAACTCTATTACCTGGTGAAATCAGAGTAGGAAAGGACAGGGAAGAGGCAAGATAGGCTTAAGGCTTTGGGGAGATGCTGTCCCTGTACAAATCCAAGTCTGATTTAACCCTAGAAATTAACACAGTGTCTTAGTCACTGCTCTGTTGCCGTGAAGAGACACTATGACTGAGGCAGCTCTTGTAAAAGGAAACATTTAATTGGGGGCTTGCTAACCATTTTGGAGGGTTAATCCATGATTAACACACTGGGAAACAGATAGGCATGGTCTGGAGCAGGAGCTGAGAGCTTTACATTCTGATGTGCAGGCAGCAGGCTGAGAGAGAGAGAGAGAGAGAGAGAGAGGGAGAGAGGGAGAGAGACAGAGACAGAGACAGAGACGAGAGACACAAAGAGAGACACAGAGAGAGCGAGAGAAAATGAATATGAATCTGTCTGAACTTGGCATGGGTTTTTGAAATCTCAAAGCCCACCTCTAAAGACACACCTCCTCCAGCAAGTCCACTCCCACTCTAACAAGGCCACACCTTCTAATCCTTCCCAAACAGCTCCATTAACAGGGGATAAAACATTCAAATATATGAGACTACGGGGCCATTCTCATTCACATCAGGATTAACCTCATGGCTGTAAACGTTTGTCTAATTTGCTTTAACCCTATGAGATATATTTGGCAGGGGTTGGGGAGGGCAGAGGAGGGGTTACTGAGTAGGATGTCAGGTCCAGCCCAAATGGCACTGAGCTGTGTGCAGTGCAAGAGGAGCTCCAAAATATTTGCTTCTGCTGCCAATGCACAGACACAGGTGAGAACAATTCTGCATGCAGGCTGGGCCCTTGCCACTGAGAAGGAATTAAAAGCTCAATATCGGAAGAGACTAATCACTACATTTGCTTAATTATATTGATATAAAAAGGCCAAGCCTTTTTCAGAGGAATGGCAAAAACCACTACTGTGCTCTTAGACTCATGAGGACTGGCATTAGGATGTTTGAAACCCCAGGAAACAGCCAAATGTCCTTTAATGGGCAAGTCGCACATGCATCTGGGGACTTCTCTTTTATCTGACATTTTGTCCAACTGTCTCAGGCATATTCCTGAAATCTGACCAAGGTACACAGGTCTCTAAGTGCTATACCATCTCAGACCCACAGGCGGTTAACAGTAACCCAGCACTGTATACCGGCACTGTTGCCTGTTACAGGTCTGGTTTCTTTGGAAAGAGACTCTGAGATGGAGTTTAGCATGGCAGAATTGTTCTTGGGACCAATGTCCATGGAAGAAAAGGAAAGAAGCAGAGGGCCCAGGGGGAAGTGCTAAACATAACCCTTCCATCGACTTGGCTCTATCCTGGGGAACCCAGGGCCTGGGTGGATCTTCAGTTGTTTTGGTTTAAGTCAAGATAGCAGGTCTTTTACCTATTTCCCCTGAGCAGTCGCAGACTATAAGCCACTGCCAACAACAGCACTCTGGGGGCACGCGGGTGAAAGATCAAAACTACCAGGCCCCGCTCTCATCCCAGGACACCTAAATTGTGACTGCCTCATCTTAGGAACCAAACCTGTGCAAAGCATTCTGTGAGCATTTTCAATGTCACAGTCTCACCAGGACGCTTCCCATTAATCCCACTTTATAAAGGGGAAACGGGGGGCTTAGCGAAGTAAAACACCTAGGAGTATACAGCCAGCAGGTACGGCTCAGATCGGAGTCTGCACTGTTCCGAAGCACACAGTCCTCTCAAATGAACACGCACCCCGTAAGTTCTTCCCGTGGCCTGCAGAAGCAAACTGCAGCTCCATCTGTCGGTGCGGCCTGAGCTGGCTTTACAGTTCTCTGACTATGTCTCTAAACATATAGCCATACATACACGGCCATCGCTTGAAATCTTTTCTGAACTCACCAACTCTTTTGGACCTGGGCACTATTAGCCCATGCCAAATGGAAAACCTTTCTCGCTGGAGGCAGGAAGCATGCACTATATTAATTATTTTTCTCTTCTCTGTGCCAGCAACAGAAGCAAGGAAAGGCAGGCACGGTGGCCGGGGCAAGGGGCAGCTGGGAAACAGATGAGCGCCAATACCCAGCAGCTTCTTCCTTTTGGCTAGAATTCTGCCCTGTGGAATGGCGCACCTGTCCACCCCCACTCCCCCATATTTAGGGAAGACCTTCCTACTTCAATTAGGTAATTTACAACTTTCCTCAGAGACATTCTCTTTGGTGATTTGAGACCCTGTCAAGGTGACAGGCAACATTAACCATCATAACCATAGAAATGGAGAAGCCTTTAAAACCAGTTAGTCAACAATATTTGAAAATTCTCTTCTCTCCCCCCCTTTAGTTTTTTTCCTTTTTCTTTTTAAAGATTTATTTATTTATTTTATGTATATGAGTACACTATAGCTGTCTTCATACACACCAGAAGAGGGCATCAGATCCCATTACAGATGGTTGTGAGCCACTGCGTGGTTGCTGGGATTTGAACTCAGGACCTCTGGAAGAACAGTCAATGTTCTCAACCTCTGAGCCACCTCTCCAGCCCTGGTTAGTTTTTTTTTTTTTCTTTTCTTTTTTTTTCTTCTGACAGTGTTTCTCTCTGTGTAGCCCTTGCTATCCTAGAACTCCCTATGTAGACCAGGTTGGGCTCAAATTCACAGAGATCTGCTTGCCTCTGCCTCCTGAGTGCTGGAACTAAAGGCGTCCACCACCATTCCCTATTTATCTGAAGATTTTTAAACTAAGAAATGTGTAGCATCTAAAGCCAAATTGTTTAGTTTTTAAAAGACATCTGTGTGTGTGTGTGTGTGTGTGTGTGTGTGTGTGTGTGAGTGTGTGTGTGTGTGTGTGTGTGTGTGTGTGTGTGTGTGTGTGTGTGTGTGTGTGTGTGTGTGTGAGTGTGTGTGTGTGTGTGTGTGTGTGTGTGTGTGGTGTGAGTGTGTGTGTGAGTGTGTGTGTGTATGAGTGTGTGTGTATGTATATGAGTGTGTGTACGTGTGTGTGTATGTGTGTGTGTGAGTGTGTGTGTGTGCATGTGTGTGTGTAGTGGTGGGAGTGTGTGTGTGTGTGTGTGTGTGTGTGTGCGTGTGTGAGTGTGTGTGTGTGTGTGTGGGTGTGAGTGTGTGTGTGTGTGTGTGTGTGTGTGTGTGTGTGTGTGTGTGTGTGTGCATGTGAGAGCAGTCCTTGTGTGAAGATCAGAAGAAGAGTAACTGAATCTCCCCGAGCTGGAGTTACTGGTGGCTGTGAGCTTTCCAGTGTGGATGCTGGAAACCAAATTTGGGTCCTGTAAGAGGGCAGTATATACTTTTAACAGTGCAGCCATCACTTCAGTTTTTCTTGGGGGTGGGGGATGTTTTTCAAACAAAAAAATTAAATTATGGAGAGTACACATTAGCTGGTAACCCGCTTCAAATCCCCCAGCCTGGGGCGCCATGGAGGCAGATTAACAAGAGGCCATGGGCAATCTCCCAGCACACCCCACCCCAAGAGCTGTTCTTAACCTTCTTCCTTCACACCTGCGCTGGCTGCTCAGCGAGGACTTCATGTCTTGTATGGGCCAAAGGCGGTCATCAGCTTAAGACAAGACAAGCTGCTGCCTAAGCAAACAGATGCATCCGCTGGGCTCTCTATGGGACGCACTCCTCCCCAGAAGTATCTTCCACGTTGTTCTCAGGCTTTTTAGTTTGTCAAAGATGCTTAGAAAAGCATCAATCTCCAGCCAGTAAGATGCCAAGTGGACAGACTGGCTTTGGAGCAGCCTCTGAAGTGCATCACAGAGAGCATCAGACTCCAGGAAAGTATCCTCGATTTCTGCCCAGTAAGACTCTAGCAAAGAGGGTTGATGGGACAATGCTCTCACGTTTCCATGAGATAGAGGGTCAATCTTATTTTGGGGCAAGGGGACAATCCCTTCCAAATGATGGGGCAAGGGGAGAATCCCTTCCAAATGACGATGCAATAGATGCCGCCGCACCAGAAGTATGGAGGAGTATGGATGTTAACTGAAAGAACTCACAAAGGAAGTGATTCATAGGCTGAGCTTTGGGGGTGGGGGCACACAGGAACCTCCTGGCTTAGGAGTAGACAAACAGCACAAGGAACAGCACAGCAAGAGCAGGGCATGGGCTAGAGAAGAACTTAAGCTAAATATTGTGTGACAACAAAGTCTATGGCAGATCAGTTTAGAGGGACACACAAGGGTGACGTAGAGGGCAGGTGATGTGGTGCAGTGCGAGAGATGGATGTGGTAGAGCGTGGGTGATGTGTGCATGATCACTGTATTGCAAGGGATGGTAAGGAATGGAGGATTTTAAGCAGCTACTCGTATAGATTTATGTGGAATTATAAACAGGGGATCCTTCCAACCAGGCTATGAATAGTATGGATAAAACACTATCCCAGCAGCGGATACACAGTATTTACTGAGGAGGGGCGTGACAGAAAATCAGGAAGGGCTAACAATTTCATCTCAGCAAGGAGCCCAGGAGAACAGGTGGAGAAGCTACCGTTAAATTGAGCATTAGCACAAAGACTTTGATGAATGGGTCATTGAGTACTGACTTAATTAAGGAAATAATTAAGATTTCTTAGATCATTGACTTATTTTTAGAGCACACTGTTTTGGCAAGTCCTATCTTTGAAAGAGGTGTTTGCTAGGATACATTTTCTTCTTGAAATTACTAATATTGTAGCTAATTATCAAAGCATAGAAACCATGTTTTATGTAAATAGAGGCCTAGACATTTCTACAGAGCAGAGTAAGGTCTCACTATAAAGTCTTGACTGGCCTAGAAGTTACTATGTTGACTAGGCTGGCCTCAAACTCATGGAGACCCTTGTGCCTCTGCTTCCCAAGTGCTGGGATTAAAGGAATGCACCACCATACCCTGCTCATATATTCTTCATGCAGCAAATTAAAGATTGGGCTTGTAGCTCAGTGGAAGAACGCTTATCTAGCATTTACAAGGCCCTGGGTCTGATCTTCAGTAAAACACACACACACACACACACACACAGACACACACACACACACACACGCATGCACACGTGTGGACATCTAACAAATGCACTTCTAAGTTCCCCTTTCCCAGAATGACAAACAGGATTGAAGCTGAGTCTGAGTCTGAATGATAATGTTCAATTCTATGGGTTAGCAATCATTTTCACACTAAAGCAAGCTCTGTGCAGGAAGCAATACCTCTGAGGAGGAGCTGTGCAAAAAGGGTTTCGGCTTCAAGGCTGGCAGTCAGGAACTAGATTAAAAAGCAGACGTGGTGGTGCACACCTGAAACCCAGCAGTCAGGAGGCTAGGGAAGGAGAAAGAAGGTCAAGGCCTGTCAGGGCTCCACAGGGACTGAGGCTCTGTGTCAGCATAAAACAACAACAGAGCAGAGTATATTAAAGAGAATTACCAGTGCTCATGCACTGTCAACTTCGCCTCGGAGGCTGCAAATTGTTTTTACTTTTTAGTTCAATCTCCCCCAACTCATTTACGTTTTCATTAGCTAAGGGACATTGGGAAATGTGATCACAATATATTTATTCACTGATTGAGTTTTACAAGTTATGGCTGCTAGGAATTCACAATTTAGGAGTACATGAAGGTCAAGGATATGGAATTCCAGCTAAAATTTGAACTGATGGTCTTAAAGACCAGAGTCTCTAGACATACTCCCCTCCTTCCCATACAGCACAATCTAATGCAAAGACTCCTGCTGGGAAGCAGACATTTCCAACTGCAGTGACTCAAGACTCATTATGAGATCCAACCACTTGCTTTCCAGAGTCCATGGGGCTTTGACGATCTAAATTAAGGGTTGCTTAATGGAGTGGCTTTGCTTTAGAAAACAGTTTTGTCGGAAATCTGAGACATACTTTCCCTAAAATACATTTAACGTTACTCATCTGGAATAATGGGGCAGAGGGGAGCAGGATTACTTACCAGTTCTTAACTGTTTATAATGAAATGAAATATTTGCTATTTTCAGTGACGATATATGTAAAGTAAAAATATAAATTAATCATGAGTAAGTAGACATTAATGAGAATGCACAGTCTATATTTATGAATAAAAGTGTTCTACAAAAGAGAGTTCCTTAATATTAAGGATTGGGCTAGGGATATTAATTCTATGGTAGAGTGTTTGCTTAGCATATGTGAGTTCCAGTACCACAGGAAGGTTCTGTGTGTGTGTGCGTATTAAATAGATCCAGAAATTAAAGACCATAGATAATTTCAGAATCTTTTTCTTCCCAGAGTCCATGGGACTTATACAGTCTAAATTAGGCTTGCTTAATTAACGGAGTGGCTTTGCCTTAGAAAACTGAGATACGGTCTTATGCTGTAGTCTAGTTTGGCCTGGAACTCACTATGTAGTTTAGGCAGGTTTTGAACTAGCAGCAGTTCTCCTGCCTCAGGTTCCCGAGGTTATAGCAACCAGTGGTCACCTTGTTAATTTAGCTCTGTACTGAGTGGATTAGCATCCTCCCAAGTCCATGTGCAGGTAGACCCTGGAATATGCACTTACACGGAAATGAGGTCATACTGGGTTAGGGTAGGCCCTGAATCTAATTTGTACCCTTCAGAGAAAGCACACTGGAGGCATGGGTGTGGACGGGAGACAGTGACCTGCAGACAGGCAGAGACAAGCCACGGAATGCCAGCACTTCCCTCAAAGGCACCTTGGTCTCGTCGGTGTCTTGATTTTGAGTGTGTGGAGAGAACCAGCTGCCCAGTTTGCAGTTATCTTCCCTGGAAAGTCTAGGAAGCATGGGTGCCCTTTCTTTCCTACAGGGCCAAAGTCTTCTGCTGGCTGGAGTGGCAGCCGCTCTTCCAGAGCACCTGGCTCTCATTTCCAGCACCCACAAGGCAGCTCACAACCACTTGTAACTCCAGTTCTGGGGGATCCAACGCTCTCCTGGCCCCATGGGCACCAGGCACAGACATACATGGATACATTTTTAAAACGTTCTGCTTTGTCCGTGCAAGTTTTTCTCCTCGACCTGGCCATTGTGACTGTCTTTCCTTCTCACAGTAAAGTACATTCTCTTCCTCTTCTTCTCTTGAGTAAGGATCTTTCTATAGTGGCCTCCTCTTACTGGGATTGCTAGAATTACAGGCATGTGCAGCTCAAAGTTTACACTGCACTGGGGGGTTTTCTGTGATTGACATGTTCTCTCTCTCTCTCTCTCTCTCTCTCTCTCTCTCTCTCTGTCTCTCTCTCTCTCTGTCTCTCTCTCCCCCCTTCCTTTTTTCTCTTTTTGAGGTTTCTCTGTATAGCCCAGGCTGTCTTAGAATTCACTCAGTAGACAGGATGGCCTCAAACTCAGAGATCTGCCTGCTCTGCCTCCCCAATGCTGGGGATTAAAGGTGTGCCCACCACCACCCAGCAACATCTTATTTTTCAGTGCTATACCCCATTGGTAACTTTTCTTCCTTTCCCATTCCCAAGCTGCCAGATACTCAGTTTTAGTCAAATCTGCTTCCTGACATTATCAAAACGATCTCCCTGTTGTCCCACCTTTGCACCTTTGGATGTGCATGCATGGAATACTCTGTCTGTATTTGTTCAAATTCTAACCAGACATGAACATTCAGGCAAAATGGTACTGATTCTCAGCAGAATTATTTTCCTTTATTTGTATATTATTCTATTATTTGCAAGATCTCATTTTTGTTCTAGGTCACCATTTGAGCTTTTAAATTCTATAAATGCCTTAAGGGCCAGGGTTATTTTTTTTGTTGTTATTTTTATAGTCCCTAAATACATGTCTTCACTTAATTCCTATTGTGTGTACTATGTGTAGAAGTCCTTTTGACACTGCTGTGGCCTTGTGTTATGTAATGGTTTCGTGTGTGTGTGTGTGTGTGTGTGTGTGTGTGTGTGTGTGTGTCTGTGTTGGCCCCACTGATACTTAAATATCATCAGAGAGCTCAGGTGGGAGTTCAGGGGTCAGCTTAGGGATCTAGGCAGAATTCACACGCTGAACTCGAGTATCCTCTGCCTGCCCCTCCTGCTGGCAGGATTTTCCTCCATTCTTCAGCAGTTGCAGTTGTCCCAAAGTTTGGTCTCTACAGGTTTGACAGAAACTGCATTTTCTTGCCCTTCCTATATGACAGCAGCTGGGGAATGTCCTCAAGCCAACAGCCACAAATGGGGAAGTGACCCCTGCCACATCCTTTTCCCAAGGGTAGACCCAACTTCTGTCTGCTTTCTATGAAACTTCAGGGGTGCTTTTTATATTTTACCAGCATTGATCATCCTCCAAGGGTGAGAAGGGCTCAACGGGAAGTACTTGCCCATTCCACAAAGCAGAGCCTGCCTTTGTAAAAATGTGGATGTCATTGCAGATGCCCTCCCGCCCCCACACGAAGAACTACAAAGAGTATCAAGCAAATGCCAGTTGTAAACAGAGGAGTGGTAACTGGTCAGAGTCCTCACTCAATGAAGAGAATAATGACATTGCTTTTGCTTGTTACATGAAGACATCAAGACAAACGAATGACCACTGGATACTTCAGCCCATTTTTAATGGCCGCCATGCTCCTACAGTCTACTTGCTGTGAAGAATCTGATAGGAAAAAACCACGCAACATGGTGAGTGACCAAAGGCTTGCACTTTGAATGTGCTGAAGTGCACACACATTTTATGATTACTTATGACACACATGGGTGTGGGTCACAGAAGACAAAGTAAAACTTCCTCCTTTTAAATAATGTTCCCAAGGTCATCCTTCCTCTGACTCTCTCCTCTTCCAGCTCCTTCGACACTCTCCAGTTCTCCTGACCAGCACCACCACTGTCACTACCACTGTCACCACCACCACCACCACCACCACCACCACCACCACCACCACCACCACCACCACCATCATCTTCATCATCACCACCATCATCATCTAGTGGCTTTTTGAGAGAGGACTCAAGTAGCCCAGGCTGGCCTGGAACTTGAGATGTAGTTGAGGGCAACCTTGAACTTTTGGTCCTTCTGCCTGCACATCTGCACTGATGGAATTATAGATATACACTACTACACCAGGCTGTTCTTTCTTTTTTTAAAAAAGCTTTCTTTATTACATTTATTTACATGCATGTGCATGCATGTGTGCTATGGCACCCATGTGGAAGTCAGAGGATTTAACTCTTGGGAATTGGTTCTCTCCCACCACCATCTGGGTCCTGGGGATTGAACCAGGTTCAATTGAACAAGGTGCTTGGCAGTGAGTCCTTACCCCGAGTGTTCTAGCCCATCCTGTTCTCTTTCTTAAAGGTAATGTTTGTGACTGCTGGGGTTGTGCCGTGTATTTGTTTCTGCTCCTTATGACCAGGGCAGCCTCACAGCACCTTCACGGTCTCTTCCTCCTCTCGGTATTGAGTGTGTGTGGCCCACGTGCAGCACGATTGGGAATGCCTATGACCTAACAGTTTCTTCTGCCACATTTACACACTCTACATACATGTGGAAGGGGAGCATGCTCAAAGATGGCAGAATCTGAATTCTGGGTGACGGGCATTGGATTCACACATCATCTTTAAGCTTCTCCATTCCTCAGATGAAGAAATTTAGGATGAGTCAATGCTCTGTTTTCACTCCAACCCACAGCCCACACCACACTTCGGTACCCACACCGCACTGCGGTACTCCTAATGAATTAATATAAACTGCTTCACTGACCACGGCAAAGAGGGCTAGGCTAGGAGAGGAAGCTGGATCGTGCCATGTGCTTAGGAGGCTTGGGGTACAGTGGTTGAAGGAAAGGGCTTAAGCGGGAGCTAGGTGTGACAGGTGACTTGAGGGGCTCTACAGATGGAAGTGACCGCAGACTTAGTCCTGCTCTCTTAACCCCCTTTTACAACATAGCCACACAGGATCCTGTCTGTTCCTCAGATACCTCAAGCTCGTTTTAAAGACAAACACACTCCGAAAGCTGGCTTGGTTAATTCATCTACTGAAGTTAATTAAAGCTGCTATGTTGGAAGTCCTGCAGGCAATCCAGTCTTTAAACCTTGAGTAACACAATTTTAAACACTAAACCACTCCTTTGTTTACCTATAAGCTAGAAACACATAAGCTTTTAAATTCCCTGAATATCCTGCCAGTTGGTCCAATAGGAAAAGAAACCCTTCTTATACCTGTAGAAGTGACTCCATTTAAAGTTAGTACTTGTTCTAATTTGCCTCCTATTGTAATGACAAATACCATGACCAAAAGCAACTTAGGGAAATAAAGGGTTTATTTCAGTTTGTACTTCTAGGTCATGGTCTATCTTTGAAGGAAGTCAGGGCAAGAACTCAAGCAGGAGCTTGAAGCAGAAAACACACAGGACTGCTGCTTGATGTCTAGTTCAATATTTCACACTCAGCTAGAGTTTTAATACAGTCCAGGACCACCTGCCTAGGGAATGGTGCCACCCACAGTGGGCTGGGCCCTCCTATATCAACTAATAATCAAGACAACCCCTGGCTGGAGAGATGGCTCAGTGGTTAAGAACACTGACTGCTCTTCCAGAGGTCCTGAGTTCAAATCCCAGCAACCACATGGTGGCTCACAGCCATCTATAACTGGATCTGGTGCACTCTTCTAGTATGTCTAGGACAGCTACAGTGTACTCATATACATTAAATAAATAAGTAAATAAATAAATAAAAAAAAAAAAACCCCACAGACATGCCCATAGGCTAGTCGTATCTGGGAAATTGAATTCCTCTTCTTAGGTCACTCTAGGCTGCGTCAAGTTGTCAGTTAAAACTGACTAGGGCATGACTTAAATAAAATTTAATAAGACCCTATGTTGAAAGAGAACAACAGTCTCCCTCCACCCCCCATGAAGAAAAAGAGAAGACTGAGGAGGAAGAAATAGAGAATTCAAATCACTGACTGAGATGTGACAATCAGAAGGTGGGAGAAGGCCACTCAGGAATCGAAGACAGTTGCACATAAGGACCTAACACAGAAATTCATCAATGCAATCCACTAGATAAACAAACTCAAAGGAAATAAAACTATGTTGATCATCTCATTAGATGCTGAGAAAGCATTTGACAGAATTCAACACCCCTTCATGTTCAAAGTCTTGGAAAGATCAGGAATTCAAGGCCCATACCTATATATAGTAAAAGCAATAAACAGCAAACCAGTAGCCAACATCAAACTAAATGGAGAGAAACTTGAAGCAATCTCTCTAAAATGAGAGATTAAACAAGGCTGCCCACTCTCTCCCTACTTACTCATTATAGTACTTGAAGTCCTAGAGCAATCAGACAACAAAAAGAGATCAAAGGGATACAAATTGGAAAGGAAGAAGTTAAAATATCACTATTTGCAGATGATATGATAGCATACTTAAGTGACCTCAAAAATTCCACCAGAGAACTCCTAAACCTGATAATCATCTTCAGCAAAGTGGCTATATATGAAATTAACTCAAACAAATCAGTAGCCTTCTACTGAAAGCATACACAGGCTGAGAAAGAAATTAGGGAAACAATACCCTTTACAATAGTCACAAATAATATAAAATACCTCTGTGTGACTCTAACCAAGCAACTGAAAGATCTGTAGGACAAGAACTTCAAATCTCTGAAAAAAGAAATTGAAGATCTCAGAAGATGGAAAGATCTCCTAAGCTCATGGATTGGCAGGATTAATATAGTAAATGTGGCCATTTTGCCAAAAGCAATCTACATATTCAATGCAATCCCCATCAAAATTTCAACTCAATTCTTCATAGAGCTAGAAAGAGCAATTTGCAAATCCACTTGGAAAACAGAAAACCCAAGATAGCGAAAACTATTCTCAACAATAAAAGAACTTCTGGGGGAAACACCATTGCTTACCTCAAACTGTATTACAGAGCAGTAGTGATAAAAATTGTATGGTATTTGTACAGAGACAGGCAGGTAGATCAATGGAATAGAATTGAAGACCCAGAAATGAACCCAAACACCTATGGTCACTTGATCTTTGACAAAGGAGTTAAAACCATCCAGTGGAAAAAAAGACAGCATTTTCAACAAGTGGTTCTGGTTCAACTGGCAGGAAGCATGTAGAAAAATGCAGATTGATCCATTCTTATCACCTTGTACAAGCTCAAGTCCAAGTGGATCAAGGACTTCCAGGTAAAGAAGAAAAAGTGGGGAAGAGCCTCTAACACATGGGCACTGGAGAAAATTTCCTGGACAGAACACCAATGGCTTATGCTCTAAGATCAAGAATCGACAAATGGTACTTCATAAAATTGCAAAGCTTCTATAAGTCAAAGGACACTGTCATTAGGATAAAAATGGCAACCAACAGATTGGAAAAAGATCTTTACCAATCCTACATCTAATAAAGGGCTAATATCCAATATATACAAAGAACTCAAGAAGTTAGATTCCAGAGAATCAAATAACACCATTAAAAATGGGGTACAGGGCTAAACAAAGAATTCTCAGCTGAGGAATATCAAATGGCCAAAAAGCACCTAAAGAAATGTTCAACATCCTTAGTCATCAGGGAAATGCAAATCAAAACAACCCTGAGATTCCACCTCACACCAGTCAGAATGGCTAAGATAAAAAACTCAGGTGACAGCAGATGCTGGTGAGGATGTGGAAAAAGAGGAACACTCCTCCATTGTTGGTGGAATTGCAAACTGGGAATCAGTCTGGAGGTTCCTCAGAAAATTGGACATAGTACTACCTGAGGACCCAGCTTTATACCACTCCTGAGCATATACCCAAAAGATGCTCCAACATATAACAAGGACCCATGCTCCACTATGTTCATAGCAGCCTTATTTATAATAGCCAGAAGCTGGAAAGAACCCAGATGCCCTTCAGCAGAGGAATGGATACAGGAAATGTGGTACATCTACACAATGGAGTACTACTCAGCTATCAAAAACAATGACTTCACAAAATTCATAGGCAAATGGAATGAACTAGAAAATATAATCCTGAGTGATGTAACCCAATCACATAAAAACACACATGGTATGCACTCACTGATAAGTGGATATTAGCCCAAAACTCAGATTACCCAAGATACAATCCACAGAGCACATGAAGCTCAAGAAGAAGAACGACCAAAGCATGGATGCTTCGGTCCTTCTTAAAAGGGGGAACAAAAATATTCATAGGAGGAGATACAGAGACAAAGTTTGAAATAGAGACTGAAGAAAAGGCCATCCAGAGACTGCCCCACCTGGGGAACCACCAGCATATATATGCCAGATGCTGGCCGCCAACCATTGAATTGAGAACAGGGTCCCCATTGGAGGAGTTAGAGAAAGGATTGAAGTAGCTGAAGAGGCTTGCAACCCCATAAGAACAATACCAACCAACCAGAGCTCCCAGGGACTAAACCACCATCCAAAGAGTACACATGGACTGACCCATGACTCCCTCTGTATATATAGCAGAGGATGGCTTTGTTGGGCACCAATGGGAGGAGAAGCCCTTGGTCCTGCCAAGGCTTGACTCCCCCCAGTGTAGCGGAATGTCAGGGTGGGAAGGTGAGAAGGGGTGAGTGGATGGGTGGGGGAACACCATCATAGAAGAAGGGGGAGGGGATAGAATAGGAGGTTTATGGATGGGAAACTGGAAAGAGAATAACATTTGAAATGTAATTAATAAAAAATACTGCCCCCCCCAAAAAAGACCAAACACAGAGCCCTGGGAAAAGCTTTGCTTTTCATAAACTCACCTCACTTATCACCGAGGCAGAAGCAGGTGAAACATGGAAATTATCAGGTAACTCAAGCCCTTCTCCAGCTAACACCCCTACCGTACCCTGGCCCCATGTAAAACTTTCTACCCTAGAAGGTAACAGCTTACACATGGCCGTGCTAACATCTTAAAATAGCTATCTATCCTTGGGCTTATCCTCCCCCAGGTGGACATGCTGAAGTGGGGTGGGAGGAAGGAAGAGAATGTATCTCTTGTTGGATGAATGTTAACTATGTGTCCAGAAAAGCCTTCAGCATTGTGCACCAACTGTCACATCACGGCATCCTTACGACAGAGGTGATGGAAGAGAAGCCGTAGAAAGGACGGGTAGTTTTCACAGTAAGGGACTGAGCTGGCCAGTCTTAGACACGAAGAACACATTTCCCAAAGCCGACAGGTTAAAGGGGGCTGAAGGGCTGCTACCTGCGAATTGTGTTAGGATACACCAGAAGAAACCCCGAGGGGCATCCATGTTAGTCTCTGCTACTCAGCCTTATTTTTAAGCCATGGAGAGGAAGAGGAAAAAAAGCCAACTGGAAGCTATCCTTTCAAATATGAACAAGTCAAAGAGTTCAAAATCTGTTCGGATTTCTGACATGTTCACTCCATTATATTAAAATTTCCACTGAATGTCAAATACTCCTTGAGGGGAACATTTCAGTAGCTTGGTGGCTGAATCATGTAGCAATTATGAGTGTAACTTCTAAAGCAGTTTCCAGAAGGAAGGGGGATTTTTTTTCAAAGTATGTATAAATACACACACACAGCATACTCTCCATATAGACATCTCCAAGCCGGGCTCCCATTTTTAGGCTCTATTTATATACAACCAGCTCTAAGACTCCTCAGAAAAGGACAGGCCTGCACCGTCCCCCATCTAACATCCCGTAGAGCAAAACTTCCCTTCCACTGCTCAGGCATGACCCACTTTCAAGGCTCGGGATCCATATGAGTCATGGGCGTATCTTCTAAGGACCCCGATGGGCTGCGAACAGCAGATGAGGTGAAAATGCTAAGAATTCACGATCTGCTACCTAAGGCTCTAGGCTCAAACTACCCTGGCGGTGGGTGGGTAAAAATCTAGAATTTTGGGGACCTTTCCACGGGACACTCTGCTTTATAGCCTGACAGGCCAGTAGCAGGAAGCATGTGGATGTCCCGGCTTGACTACCCACAGGGAGGGAGCTCAGCATGGCTTGCACAGGCATGACGCAGGCATCTGAGTTGGCTACTTTGGTGGCCTGTGTGGACGTCTGGGAAAAGCCCTTCAAGGTTCTCTGACTTCCCGAGGGTAACTGCAAGGCCCTTGCTTTCTCTACCCCCCACTCTTACACTCAGGGGCCCCAGCTTTTGCAATGGCCTGGATTTGCTCTGACTTTTCTAAACCAGTCTCCAGGTCCTCTTCACTTTCTGCCTGGAGACATAGTCACTCACACACATTCTCCCCACTGGACCAAAAGCTCCCTTCAGGTAAGATGAACACCCAGTCCTCCTCTCAGGAGCTCATGGAGCCTTGCTGGTAGATGCTCAGACTTAAAGTGCTCCTGCAGTGGGGTCTCTGAAAGCCATCTGCAGCTCAGTGGAACACGTGAGGCCGCACAGGCACCACCCTAGCCTCAGCGGTTCGCCCCTCACGCACCACTAGGGTGTCAGGTGGCTCCCACACATGCTGATGGTGTTTCTGTGTAAGTGTGCTTTGTGTGCCCACCAGCCTCCCTAAGGTGAAGCGGTCCGATTAGGCAATGACTGTTTAAAGACACATTAATCATGCATTAGAAGTACTAGGATGAACAGCACAATGCTCAGGGAAGTATCCTGGACACAAGGAATCCATTACAGACAGCAGTGATCACTCACGTCTCGCCTGTGTACACATTTGGAGAGTAAGTGTACTCCAGGGAGCTTCGCTTACTTAAAAAAAAAAAAAAGGTGGAAGAGGAAAATATGGTGTTTGCATGCCTCACAGGTCCCAGGCTTAGGGGGAAGGCTTGCCAGGCAGCCGGGATCTTTGGACTTCCCTGGTCATCATGATGGATGACTGTCCAACACAAGCACCCCTCAGTTCTTTCAGCCGTGTTCAGCGCTATCCCTCCTCCTTCTTAGTATATAGGAAGGCTAGGGGCTTCTTACTGCACCCGGCAGGGCAGGCTCTGATTACAAATGCAGGCTCCATGCCTGGGGGGTTTCGGGGTGGCTGTCTTACCTTTTTCAGGGTTAGGGCAGCCTTTGAAAGGATCTTTTTAGTTTAGTGGCCATCTGTGACAGATGTGTGACAGACTGGGGCAGTTAGAGAGTGGAAGGAGGGAGCACAGGGCCAGTGAGTAGCTAAAATCACTGCCAAGCTGATGGCCTGAATATCTGATACCTGGTAGTCTTACATTCACATGGTGGAGGGAAAGAAGCAACACCCACAGTTGTCCTCTGACTGCCATGTGTGCCGTATACACACACACACACACACACACACACACACACACACACACACACACACACACACACACACACACGGATATAACGCCCTTCATTTAAAAGCTGGTAACGTGAGGATGCATGAAGAAAAAACACTAGAAAAAACTTAAATAGCGTACTAAGGTGCTAAAGTTACTTCAAGGGTTTTTTTGTTTTAATCCTAGTTTCCCAATGCTCTATGCACGACACATATTCTCATTTATTATTATTGTCTCTGTGTTCGCACATGGATGCATGCATACCGTAGCCCATGAATGGAGGCATTGCTTCTCTCCTTCCATCCGTATGTGGGTCCCAGGAACCGAACTCAGGTTTCTAGGCTTGCATGTCAAGTGCTTTTACCTACTGAGCCATCTTGTTGGCCAGTGTGATATTTCTTAAGAGTGAAAAACATCCTATCCATAAAATAACTTGCAGTGCTCTCAAACTACATTTATTAAATAAACATGCTCGGATAATTATTGCCACCTACCAGATGAGATGGCCTGTGACGTTCCCCAGACAGTGACGGGCCATGAGATGTGCTTTTGAGGATTAAACTGTTCACAATGGCTCTTCTCTATGGCGGTGGGGAGCTGGCTTACCACCTCTTTGTCATGTATAGGAACCTTTTGTCGTTTAAAGGAACGACAGCCCACGACATGTACTTGGCCCAGGCCTGATTGCCATCTTGGGTGGGAGGCTATACTAAACGGATCCCGTGGTGTGCATTCTGCTGGGCTCCAATCTGTAAAGCACCCCTGTGTTTCAGAGCTGTTATGTAGTGAAACCGCATGAGGCCCCATCAAAGGTGACCATGCAGCTTTCCCAGAAGGGGTATAAATCAAACAACAACCGGCTATGCTCCGCCATCAACCTCCTCACCAGGAGGGGGAATCTGGGGCAGCCTCACACTGACTTTTTATCCTGCCCCACATAAGCAAATTCCATACTAAATATGTATCCCTCATGCACTGTACCAGGAAGAGAGAGCAACCTTAGCATTTATACTCAGGCTGGGGCTCTGTTGTGTGGATCACAGTCAACGGTAATGAAATGATTCCTCTCTACCACAACCTAATTTTCCCTTACGCTGTTTTAATGAGATTCCTCCCGGTGTCACACAGGGGTACCTGTGTAATTACCCTGCGTAACTCTGCCAGCAAGAAGGGGATACAATCTCCTCGTCCAGGTATTGCAAAGCCAGTAACAGCTCAGCAGTCCACCTCCCCTGGTGCACTGCCGCATTTGGGAACGCAGACATCACACAGACGGTGTGCTTGGGCGATGGAGCTCTGGCACCGCAGACCGGCATTCTGGGATAATCATTATAGTTTGTGAGATCCAGAAAGGGCCATGTGAGAAGAAAGGAAGCCCGCAGCCTCTGAGTTGGGTCCTCTTTATCTGGGACAGCCGGTGTCTGATGCCTGGCTGCTGTATGGTCATGTGGCCAGCTGGCTGTAGCTTGTTAGGGGCTGCTGAAAGGCAGCTTGGCTGCAGCCTTAGGATAAGTTCATGTAGGAAGGGAAGTGAGCCAGAGAAAGGGGGATGGAGATAGAAATAGTTTTGTAATTTAAGGACGACTGTAGGTCAACAGGAACTGAAATAAAGGGGGAGGGCGTAAAGTCTGGACCTGAGAAGCTGTATAATTAGGAAGGGGCGTGGCCCTCCTGCTGTGGGACCTACCTCCTGTGGTTTTCTAAGGATGATTTTCTTCTCTGCTAGCAACTTTGCTTTAGACTTTGAGAGGAAGGCACTCTCACCTGTCTTCAAGGGCTCTGAAATTTAAAACCCCAGCCCAGGGACTCCCCTTGAAGGCCTGTGCAAGGGCAGAGCTAGGAGGTCACCATTGTGTCATCTCACTATACTTAACAAGGAGTCCTCGGGGCTAGAACTGGAGGAAGGACCACACTTCACAAAGACCTTGTTGCATGCCTTGTTGCACGCTTGTTGGAATTTCTTGTGGAAGCAGACCCACCTGCTATTGTGTGGATTCAGTGGGCAAAGCCTACTATGGTGGTTTGAGTAAGAGTGGCCCCCATAGGTTCACATATTTGAATGCTTGGTCACCAGGGCGTGGTACTATAAGGTGTGGCCTTGTTGGAGGAAGTGTGTCATTGGGGGTGGGCTCTAGAGTTTCAAATGTTCAAGCCATGCCCAGTGTGTGTGTGTGTGTGTGTGTGTGTGTGTGTGTGTGTCTTCCTGCAGATCTAGATGGAAACTCTCAATACCATATCTGCTCGTGTACTGCCATGTTCCCACCATGACTACAATGGACTAAACTGCTGAACCTGTAAGTAAGCCCCAGTTAAATTCTCTGCTTTAAGGATAGAGAGATGGCTCAGTAGTTAAGAGCACTGACTGCTCTTCCACAGGTCCTGAGTTCAATTCCTAGCAACCACATGGTGGCTCACAACCATCTGTAATGTATCCAATGCCCTCTTCTGGTGTGCCTGAAGACAGGGACAGTGTACTCATATACATAAAATAAATAAATCTTTTAAAAAATTCTTTGCTTTATAAGAGTGGACATGGTCTTGGTGTCTCTTCCCAGCAATAGAACCCTGACCAAGACGCCTATCTATAGAGCGTGGCTTCTATAATGCCCATACATTCTCTGTAGCTCTCCCAAAAAACATACAGCACCATAAGGTCCCCACATTTGAACTTGAGAATAATGAGCTAAATTGAGCTTTTTAAAAACTAAGAAGCTGGGCTGGAGAGATGGCTCAGCGGTTAAGAGCACTGACTGCTCTTCCAGAGGTCCTGAGTTCAAATCCCAGCAACCACATGGTGGCTCATGACCGTCTGAAATGGGGATCTGATGCCTCTTCGGGTGTGTCTGAAGACAGCTACAGTGTACTCATATACATTAACAAACAAACAACCAACCCTAAGAAGCCAGCCTTCAGGCTTAGCCCAACCCTTGGTGGTAGAGGGAGGCAGGGGGAGGGACAGAATTAAAGAGAAAAGTGACACTCATTCCTTTACTGTGACTAAACAGCATGGCTCTCTGGGGTGGACTTCCCCAGACCCACCCTGTTCACCACCCCTCACCCACTCCTTCCTCACACCACAGCTGTAATTTACACTCTCTGTGTAAACAGAGCACTTAGCAAGCTCTACTTCATACTTTCCCACTTGCTACCTCCTTGGGTGCTATTCGCACCTAGGTGTGTGGAGTAAAATCTCAGTAATAATGGCATTTATCACACTGTAACCCTTTCAAAGGGTATTCCAAGCTCTCCTGCGATTTGCACAGACACAGACCAAAAAAAAAAAAAAAAAAAAAAATCCGGAGCCAAGTGGAACAAATGCTCTTCCTATTGTACTTATTTTTGATAATTACCATTGTTTATTCTCATGGTTAGTGTGTGGCACCTGTGTGTATTGTTCACATGGGTGTGTGCAAGTGTACCTGAGGATGCACGTTCATGAGTGCACAGAAGTGTGGAGCTCAGAGGTTGACAATGGGCGTCTGCCTCAATTTTCTCTACTTTATTATCATTATCATTACTACTACTATTATTATCATTATTATTATTAGTAGTAGTAGTAGTAGTAGTTTCTTTATTTTCAGTTTTTCAAGATAGGTTTTCTCTGTGTAGACCTGGCTATCCTGGAACTCACTCTGTAGATCCCTGGCCTTGAACTCAGGGATCCACCTGATTAGAGGTATGTGCCACCACTGCCCTCCTCAGTTTATTTTTTGAGATAGGGTTTCTCACTGAAGCGAGAGCCACAGATTCAGCCGGGTTGGCTGACTAGTGAGTTCCAGGGCTCCTCCTTGCTCTGCCTTCCCAGTGCTGAGGTTACAAGCACAGGCCACCACGCCTGGCTTCTGGGTGCAGGGGATCGGAACTCAGGTCCTCATGCTTTCTTGCTCATCTGGTACTTATGGCAAGGATGTCTCCCCAGTGTCCCTCCTCCTATTGTGTAACTCACAGATGCTACATGACTTGCTAAAAGTTTCTATTCTCTGAAAACATTCCGGGCTGCCAGGGTAGAATGATGATTAAGAAAAAAATGTGGTGAGGGGGGCTGTGGGGCTACTCTGCTGATCCCCGCTAGTGCCCAGAATCGGGGAAATGTCACCAAGAAAAGGGCAACTCAGTTTGTGACCTTCGCATTCCTTTCTGCTTGGCTGCTGTCACTGCGAACTGGCACAGAACCACAGGGCTGGGATCCAGTGTGTTCTGGGCCAGATGCCTTTGCCTGTAAGTCACCAGGAGGTGGAAGCCTCTGCAGAACGGAGGCTGGGAGTGATCTTCAGAGTACTTACTCCTGTCCCTGGCCAGGAGGTGCCACAGGATATGACTCTGGTTATACATCAGCAGGCCCTGAACTGCTCAGCTGCCTCTGTTTGGTTCCCTACCCCAATATAGGGACTGAGAGGGCCAAGTGGGGAGGGTGGGGAGGAGGAGGATGTTAAGGAGTAGGTATAGGAATGATTCCACAGAGGTACACGGGGTTGCTCTTTCCTCACTCTGACACCATCCTCAAGAGTGTAGGTGATGATGTGTGTAGGGGAAGGTGTGACTCATCCTGGTTTGCCACATCTGAACAACTGCTATGACATTTCACTTAGCCCTTTGGTAGCAATTCCTTCTATATGGCTTGGCGCTTGCCCTGTCTACCTTCTCTTGAAATAGCCTTGTCTAATGGGGGATGAGAGAGGCCACTCCATGCCCTTAATGAGACTGTTCCCACCATCCTATAAGACTAAGAGAGAGATGACTATTTCCCCATAAAGTCTTTTTAAAAAGTTTTTGAGACAGGCTCTTGCTATGTTACCCAAGATGATCCCCTTTCTTTTGATTCTTTCCAGCACTGTGTGGGGTGCACAGTACATATGTGACCACATCTGGCGGCCAGAGACCTCCTTGGTTGTCTTTTCGATTGCTCTCCACCTTATTTTTTGAGCCTACGTCTCTTACTGAACCTGGAGATCACGAATTCAGCGAGGCTAATGAGCTACAGGGAGCTGCTTACCCCCCTTCCCACTCCCAGAGCTGGAATTACAGGTACTTTGTGCCCACTTTTACATGGGCACTGGGGATCCAAACTCAGGTCATGTTTGTGCAGCAGGCACATTACTGACTTGATTCGTCTCCCCAGCCTTTTTCAGATGGTCTGGAGCTCACTGTGCTTATCAGACTAGATTTGACTTGCTGAGCTCTTCCTGCCTGTCTTCTAGACTATGAGCAGGTACATTACACATAGAACTTTCTTGGGAATGGGTGTTTGTGCAGTTGGCTCATTCCCTCAGCCTTTCAGAGTATGTATCTTGCGGGACCTGCTACATCCACCCATTATTTACCCGCTCAAGCCTTGTCAATGATCCTGGCCACAGTACTCTATAAACCCTGGCTAAACGGGCCTCAGAAATGTTCCTTCTGCACGCTGTTAGGTCTCTCATTGGGCACCCATGGCATTCTCTTAGGCCTTAATTACAGTGGGCATCCATCTCAATGGAGAGACAAAGTCCCCCTCTCTCAAAAGCGGGGTACAAAGAGAGCTGGACAGACTGGCTGGGTTTGTTTAGGTGTCTCTTAACTCTAAAATACACGGTGAAATGACAATAAGAGGTTAGAGAATGTGAAGGGAGAATAAGAAGCACCGCAATAGTGAACCCATGAAAGGGCAGCTGGGTGTGTTTAGTCTCAGAGGGAACACTGAGGAAGGCTTCCCGGGAATGACGGAACTTAAGATTTCCTGGATGGATCTTTAGGACAGTAGGGTGAGGTTGAGAGATGAATACAGTGCTGAGAAATCTGACATGAGAATACAGTTAGTGCAACGAGAGTCTGAAACAACTGCCAGCCAGAAGAGACAGTCGGCTTAAAGATCCTTTATCACTTTTCTTAATTAATTCTTTTGCCCATATGAGTGTTTTGCCTAAATGTGTATGTGTGTTTTGCATAAAGATATAATAGAATGCGAAATACAAGCCCCTACAACACCACCGCTGGAAGAACATTTCCTGATGTGGTACCCAAAGAGACATCTTGAAAAAAAACCATGCATGTTTCTATGTCCCCTCTCCGGGGGACATGTTTCCCCCTGGATGTGAAATAGGTTTTGGCAGCTGCTCAGTATCGTTAGACCAAGGGCAGGTCAACTGCTCTCTCAGGCTTGAAATGAAGTTATCATCACAAACCAAAAATACTTAGCATTTGACCAAGAAAAGACAGTCAGTGGAGATCCAGTTACCACGAAGGATTCCTTGTTAGTCTTGTAGCAATATCTGGAAGTCTGATTTGTAAACGTGAATGGGATTAGGGAAAAGGTGGAGGTCTGTGCATTATTAGCTGTCATACCTGAATGAAATCTGTTTGTTTATGTTGTTCTGTTGACAGGGGTTGACAGGGTTTCCCTGGATACTGTGTATCCCTGGCTGTCCTGGAACTTGCTCTGTAGACCAGGTTGGACTTGAACTCAGAGATCCACCTGCCTCTGCTTCCCAAGTGTTGGGAAGAAAGGTGTGTACCATGTGGTCAGTCAGAAATCGATTTTGAACCAGGATCTTGCTATGTAGGACTGGTTTCAACTCTCCTGCCTCAGTCTCCTGGCCTGTACCACCTTGTCTGGCTAATGCATGACCTCTTCATACATTTTCCTGAGCCATCTCTGAAGGAAATAAATCTTTCAACGAAGGAAGAATGAATGATTCTTCTGCATGTCCCTACTCTGATTATAGTCAAGAGTGAACCAACAATTTCAGAGACCAGTTCCTTCCAGGCATGGTCCTTGGTGGTCAAAGGGAACCAGTTTTCAGTATCACAAATGGGAGACTGAGAATCCTTCCGGGTTTCGGGTATCGATGGGATGCTGCCTGTGGACAAGTCAAAGATGTAATGCTAACCTCACGCAATCTAGAAAGTTACTCTTGGCCACATTCACCCAGCCCTGGATGGGAAGGCCACTTCTTCAGCACTTCACAGACTAACTTGAACATGACCTCACCACATTCCCCAACTAATGCTTGGCTTTGTCTAATCCTATTTTTTTTTTATTGACATAATAATCCCTAGAGCAGATAAGGTTTTATTTCTCATAAATTTATTCTAACCACTATACGACCGGGGAACTTTCTCAGAAATTTATGAGCTTTTACAAAGGAAGTTACTATGGGGAAATTACTTCAAATGCCAAGGAACTCAAGGGACTTAATCTTGGAATTTATGGTTCTATTTTTAATGTTTTAATCCAGACACCCCCCCTTAAGTCCCTTCAAGCAGCAAAGGCATAAATCAGCTCCCAGACAAAAGCTCCAGCACAAGGGGCATGAGCTTCCTTTTGACGTCCTTCAAATCAGCTGTTTTGTAGGGAGATGTAAAAAATAAACAAAATTGAGCCACTTACATGATATGAGATGACATCTCTTTTTTTTCCCCTTGGCTCCAAAGTTTTCAACATCTTAGTTACTTATAAACATGTGTTCAACAAGAACAAAACAGGATAGAGAAATCTTACAAGACTATGGTGCTGCTCCTGGGTCACGTGCCAATGAAAACATCTCCAAGTTAACTACCTATATATCCACGTTCCTTCACCCCCATTTTGGAACAACTGGTATCATCAAACAAAATGATCAAAACAATTTTTTTTAAAGTCAGGGTCTATCACTCCATAGCTCTGAAATTCCTATATAGAGCAGGCTGGCCGAGAATTTGGGGAAATCTTTTCTCTGCCTCTGACTCCTGAGTGTTAGAATTAGTGGCAGGGACCACCATGCCTAACTAGTGTCTGTAAAAGATGGCCAACAGCCCTTTCCCCATGTGTGTATCGATCCAGAAAGGCTCTGCATTGTGGTTCATGAATTTCGGAAAAGGAACAAGCAGGGAGGTGGTGGCCAATGTTCACTAAGAACCAACTTTGTTTTCAGAATTTATTTCGATGAATTTTAGTCTGTGCATGTGTGGCATCTATGTGTACGTGTTTGTATGCACATGCACATGCATTATGAGGATGTATGTGCACGTGAGGCCTGGGCTAGCACTGCAAAACCTCCTTACTGCTCTCCCCTTTCTCACTGAGCTCCCTGATTTGGGCTAGCCTGGTGTCCAGGGAGCTTCTTTTTTCCCCCCCAATATTCATTTATTCAATTATTTGCATGTTTCCAAGTAATATCTGCAGATATTCCTTATAACCTTTCAACACCGACTGCACGTGTACCTGCATTCCAGGTACAGTGTTGAGTGAGGCGCATGGTTCCCATGGAAACAGTACTGTGTCTCATCCCTCCCGTACCCCTGCAGGGGCCGCTAGTGTTGTCCTGCACGGAGGCTAATCCTACCTTGTACCCTAACCCAAGATCACGACCTCCTGCAGACACACAAATCTTTAGCCCTTCCCTGCCCTTCCACCTCAGTCCTAGACCTTGGGTCAAGGTGGTGACTTTTCGGACCATAGATGTCGCCATCTTGACCCAGTGTTAGCCGCGTGTACGTGGCTCTGGGCTCTTTGGGCACATGAGAAATTATTCTGGGTCAAGAGCGACAGCAATGGAGGCCGAGATGTCAGAGAAACATATTTGTTTCTGGTATCTTACGGTCGAGGTTAATATCCAGTTCCCGCCATTCTCAGCATCCTGTTCCGGTTTCAGTCAACTTCCCCCAGGGGGCCTCTTATCTCTCTTTCTCCAACACCCGGCTTCTTACATGGGTGCTGGTGAATCACACTCAGGTCTTTACGTTTTTAACTGAGTTATCTCCTGGCCTGAGAATGACCACTCCTTATACAACCTTCTTCACCTTTAGTCTCTGCAGCACCGACACACTCCACCTCCCATTTTCCTAATATCGCTATCTTTATCATCTATCTCCAATTCTGTAGAAGTGAAGAATTGCCATTTCCTTTATTTATCCTTTTATCTATAATAACTGGAGGCGCTTAGTCTTTTCAGAGGGTAGTAAATAGCTTTCTCCTCAGAAGATGGTTCATGTGACAGTCTGTAATTTGTCAGGTGCAGACTCCACAAACCCTCAGATGTCTAGCAATGTGGAAAGGCAGCCGGGTGGGTGTGTCTTCACTTACAGAGCTTGACCACTCACTCCAGTGAGGTGATCAGAAAATGCTAAGCCCATGCTCAATCCCAGCTTCTCCAATGATGGAGGGGAGGCAGGCAGGTACTCTGTTATTAGTCAGGTCACCTCCTGTACATGTAGTTTTAAGTCAACTTGACACAAGCCAGCCTTACTGGAGGAGGAAGTCTGTGGGGCATTTTTTATTGATTGATGAGAGAGGGTGGGGCCACCCCTGGGCTCTGTAAGAGGGCAGGCTGAGCAGGCCATGAGGAGCAAGCAAGTAAGCAGTACCCCTCTGTGCCCTCTGCATCAGCTCCTGCTTCCAGGTCCCTGTCTTGCTTGAGTTCCTGTCCTGGCTTCCTTTGATGATGAGCAGTGATGAGGAAACAGTAAGCTGAGTAAACCCTTCCCTCCCCATATTGCTTTGGTCATGGTGTTTCCTCACAGCAATGGTCACCACCCTAAGACACCCGAAAATGCATTGCTCCATTGCTAGACAGGAAAATCTAATGCCTGGCACCATAATCTTGAGCACTGTGCTCTCTCCCCAACCCCCTGTGAACTCACAGAGATCCACCAGCCTCTGTCTCCTGAAAGGTAGGGGGAGCACTGTACAAGTTTTTTCTTTTTCTTTTTCTTTCTTTCTTTTTTTTTTAAAGACTTATTTATTTTATATAGTTGAGTTCAGTGTTGCTGTCTTCAGACACACTGGAAGAAGGCATCAGATCCCATTACAGATGGTTGTGAGCCACCATGTGGTTGCTAGGAATTGAACTCAGGACCTCAAGAAGAGCAGCCAGTGCTCTTAACTGCTGAGCCATCTCTTTAGCCCTCTAAGATGGGTTTTTAAACAGTTTCTTCTGTGAATCAGTCTCTTACACAATAAACAACGGCAACAACAAAACACTTCTACTTAGTTACTAATTCAGTTACCATTTTTCTTTGATTCCCAGTAATTTCTCAGGGCTTCCTTGTTCTGGCAAGTCACCATGTCTTACAAACCTCCCCACCCCCCCCCCCCCCCCCTCCCTGCTCTTTCTCACAGACACTTGGTGCTTGTTTTATCTCTCACTCCCCTGTCACTGCAGAAAGTACACACTCTGTCACAGTTGTGAGTCTGTCCTACAGCTGGAGAGACTGCGGGTCCAAGAGGACCAGCATGTGCCATCTATGAAGCCATTTTGATTATTTGTGAAGTGTATCTAAGAGAATTTCAATTTTCTTTCAGGTTTCTCTTTGCTCTGTTAATGACACAATGTATGGTCCCCTTAATCTCTTAATTAAAAGTCACTATTCTGTCTTGACAGAGAATGGTATACTTGGGTCCACACTGAGGCCCAGACTCTCAGGAAAACCACTCGTGTGGCTGGATTGATGCGGAACAAGGCAAACAAATGGCGGAATGGTGCAATAGCCCTGCAGGCTGGCTCAGGCCTGAGTGAGGTGCTTTATGACGGGCTGGAGTTTAAAGGTCGGAAAAACGGAATTCAGAAAGGGTGGATGCAGTATCACCAGGAAAGCAGAAGGGGAGTGGGGGAGAGAAAGGGGAAGTCAGATGTGCCCTGCCTCTGAGGCCATAGCTTCTTTAAGGAGGGTTTGTTGCATGTATTCCACACTGGAATTCCTATTGACGCTATCGCTGCCAGGAGTGGTCCCTCTTTCTGTGTGGTGGTCTCTGTCACCATAGTTACCAGAATGACAGGCTCCATAGGAACAGACACATTCTGGTTTTCTACTGTGGGCCTCCTCTGGCCATTGCTTCATTCATATCACACCTGGCATGCCAGCAACACTGACTCAACTCTTCTACCCAGAATCCAAACACAAAAGAGCCTTGCTGACCTCCACACAAGCCCAGTCTTGCCCCGCCCCATCCGGCTCCGCCCCGTCCGGCTCCGCCCCGCATACTGTGCTTTCTCACTGTAGTGAGCAACCTCTAGTGACTATGTGCGAAGTCTCTCTCCTCGGGCCTCCGGGCCTCCGAGCCTCCTGCCTCCATTCCCCTAAAGAGAACCATCTGCTACCCACAGAGTCACCACACAACATTGTTTGATGAGTCACGGTTAATGACAAGTTCAATGCGAGTACTGCCAGAATGATAAATTTAACTCTACTCAAATATTCATCACGGACTAAAGAAAGAGTCTTTTAGCTTTCAAAATTGAAATATTTTAAGCTTTAGAAAACTGCTTGCCTTTAAAAAAGAAACCAAACACAGTCCCGGTAGTTCCAAAAACATCAAATGGAACTGAGGCAGTCGGCAAAGCTGACACCCTGCGCTCGGAAATAATTGCAATGGATCTGACTAGTTGATAAAGAAGACACGGTAAATAGAGAGTAGTGAACGCTGTGGGAGACGAGACATGGGAGCTGGCTCTAGGGGGCAGGCAGGCAACTGTTGGCCACGTGACTACCGGAAGCCTTTCCAAAAGGCGTGGTTTAGGCCTCACATGGGGAGTCTTTTTGATTTCACGTGAATGTCACTGAAAAGATTTATTTTCTGTGTCAAGATTCATCAGATACCCTCCACCCCCAACCCTGGGGCATCTTACTAATTAAAGGACTAGCAAACACAGTAAGTGGACAGGGTCAATGCTCTCTTGCCTGTTGGGTTTATTGTGTGGCCTATGGAGAAATTGGGGCCTGCACCCCTGCTCACAAAGCTTCCCCTATAAAATTAACTTTAAAATCTGGCCGTTTAATAGGAACCAACAACTCTCCTTAAGTCCATTTTATAACCATTAAAAGATAAATAAGAAATACCTGGGCAACAATGGAAAAATCAAAAGATAAATGAGTGCAGATAAGCCCTTTTATGATGTCAAGCCAAGTACCAAAATTAGATAAATTCTCCTATTACTTGCACCAAAAAACTCAAGTCCTAACCGGCAGAGAAATGCGTTTTTCAAAGCATTTATGGGGCTGGAGAGAGGTAAAAAGCAAACAAACAAAAAACCAAAAAACTAGCTACGTAAGCCTGGTGACCAAGTTTAGTTTGAGTTCGAAGACAATGCATAAATTGTACAGAATTCCACAGGCAATGGGGACAGAGACAGGACAATCCCCAGGAGCTTGCCAGACATCTTGGGTTTGAGGCCATGACTGAAATGCTAGACGTGCCACCTTAACAAGCTGAAGGAGAGAACTGACGCCCCTGATGGCCCTCTGACTCCCACACTGTGCTGTGGTACATGTTCATTCGTGCCACCCCCAGCCCTGCACTCATAAAAATCAGGGGCATTTGTGGATGTAATTTTATTATAGTCATAGATTAAGAGACGTCTAATTATTCCAGGACTAAGGAGGTAGATGCGGGAGGATCTATTCAAGTTCAAGGTGAGCCTGGGCTACACAGTGAATTCCAGGCCAGCCAGGGCTACACCATGAGACTCCTAATAAAGTAATGAACAGAAACCCATCATTAATAATAATATTAAGCTTGGTCTCAAAGGCTCCATGTAAATGTTACCAACTGCAGTGGTTCAGACTTGTACACAAGACTTTGCATTTACTTAGTACTTGCCCCTTCAACTAGACCTAACGCAAGGAGAGGAGGTCCTACCTACATGCCCATAGGCCAATCTGGTAAGGGCATTTTCTCAGTTGAACTTCCTTTTTCCAAAATAACTCTGGCTTGTGTCAAGTTCACACGAAACTAGCCACATAGTATGAATTTGCATATTCTTGGAACAGCTTTACTTAAGTGTTTGGGGAAAACAAAAGCCCAAAGAATCTGGTTCATTACAGGTCAATTAAAATTATTTAATCTTATGGGTTTGTGCAATTTTACAGGTTACATGGTACTTACAGAAACATTCATTCATTTATCCTCTTAACACTCACTGTCTTAGTGTTCTGCTGTGACCAAAAGCTAACCTAGTGAGGGAAGACTTTAATTCACCCTAAAGTTACATTCCTTCACGAAGGGAAGTCAGGCAGGAACCTGGAGGCAGGAACAGAAGCAGAGGTCATGGAGGGGTGCTGCTTATTAGCTTGCTCCCCATGGCTTGCTTAGCCTGCTTTTTGATACAACCAGGACACTTATCCCAGGTGACCCTGCTCAAAGTGAGCAAGACCTCCCCACTTCAATCTCTAAGCAAGAAAATGTATCATGAGTTTGCCCATAGGCCAGTCTGATGGAAACATGTTCTCAATTGAGGGTTCCTCATGCCAGATTGTGTCAAGTTGACATAAAGCTAGCCAGCACACCTACAAAGTGAGTAAGCTGGGCTTTGCTTCCATTTTCCCAATGTTAAAATAGGTTTAGAGACCTCTAGTAGCTATCAGGAGGTCATTATATGTTTAGGACTATATGATAGTTAGAACATAGTTACTATATAATTGCATATATATTACATATGAGGCCTACACATAGAAAATGGGTTTCTGATTCTGTGTTTCATCCACGTGTGACCTACATCAATCTCACGACAGAGGAGGATGTCACTGATCCCATGTTCCATGCATCTGTGATCTACATCAATCTTGTGACAGGGGAGGATGTCATTTCAGTTTGTTGCCATTTTTGTGTGTGGAAAATTGCAAACACACATACAAAACCAGAGAGAACAGTGTAAGAGACTCCCATACAAATACCATCTAATTTCAGAAACAATAACCTTACAACCCACCCTCTTTCACCCTCCCCAACCCAGTTATTGAAGTAACTCTCTCACATCAAACCCTGGCTTTTTGAAGTTTAAGGCCGAGACGGTCTTTTTAAGAACATGAAGTTGCCTTGCCCTTCACAAGTGGCTCCCTCCCATCTTTAGCTTTAATTGGAAAGCTGAGGAGGACGGATCTTGTCCTGAAGAGCAGTCCTTTTCTTGCCAAGATGTGGGGAAGTGAAAAGAAAAGCAACTGACTCCTTTCCCAGAAGGCTTTCCTGAGAAACACTTTTGTTTTAAAGCTACCTTTGGCATATGACAAACTAAATACGCATGTCTTTTCTCTGAGCTCCCCCGTTCGCCTATTCTCCAAGCTGAAGAGTGACAGTTATTCACTGCTCACCAGGCATGAGCAGATTTCCTCGAGATGTTTTTTAATGGAATGGTTCATTGCTGTCTCAAGTTCGTAAGTTTGAATGTGGAGGAAGCAGGCTGACCCTGGTGCCTTGTATGAAGGACACCATTTCTCAATGGATCACATGTCTCAGTTGACGTTGCTATTGCTGGGACGAAACACCATGACCGAAACTTGGGGAGGAAAGGGTTCATGTGGCTACATATCCTGAGTCACAGTCCATTGAGGGCAGCCAAGGCAGGGACTCCAACCAGGAACCTGGAGGCAGGAGGTGGTGCAAAGGTTATGGAGGAGTGCTACGTACTGGCTTGCTCTCCATAGCTTGGTTACCCTTTCTTATAGAACCCAAGACCAACAGCCTAGGGATGGAACCACCCACAACAGAGTGGATCCTCCCCCATCAATCACTAATTAAAATACCCTACAGGCTTGTCATCCTACAGCCTGTTGTCTGGAAGCATTTTTCTTTTTTTTTTTTTTTTTTTGTTCTTTTTTTTTTCGAGCTGGGGACCGAACCCAGGGCCTTGCGCTTCCTAGGTAAGCGCTCTACCACTGAGCTAAATCCCCAGCCCCTGGAAGCATTTTCTTAATTGAGGCTTCCTCCCCTTGATGACCACAGCTTGTGTCAAGATGACATAAAACTAGTACACCAAGGGAAAGAGATGTTCATGCCTTCAACAAGTTTCTCCTTCACCATGAAAACACGTCTTTGCTAAGAATACTGCTAATTCACAGCCATTCATCCTTACAGTTCATACGCACACAAAGTGCAGTTGTAAAGTTAATACTAAAAGATACTGAAAAATCTTTGTTTTCATCAAATCCTTTAATTTCTTTTGTTCTAGGCTTGTGTCTACATATAAAATATTATGTTTCATAGTGTCAGGCAAGATTTTGTGACAAAGGGCTGACTCTATCCAGAGGCTCGGTTACAGGTTTAGAAGAAGGAATACAGTTTGATCCCAAAGAGAGCCTTAGACTGTGTGAATCTTCAATCACACTGGGGATGTTTGAGCCACACAGATTCATTCATTCACTCGATAACTCATTCAACAAATATTTCCTCAGCAGCCACTTTTCCCAGCTGTCCCAAGGATTCAGTGATGAGCGAAGCAGATACGACCCCACGCCTACAGGTAGAGCTTGGCCATTCAGGTATGTTGTCATCTTCTGATTCCCCAACATTGTCACCATTCAAAAGCAGTGGGAGGTAAAATAAGGTCGTTTCAAACATCTCGGCCATTAAATAACAGCCTCAGAGGCTGTGTGTTGCTTATAATCAAATCCATTTGACTTCTCAGGCAGAACATACACCGTGCAGGAAGTTTCCTGGGTGTGGCAATGGCTCTGCAGATGAGGGCATTTGTTGCCAAGCCTGATGAACTGAGCCTGATCCCTGGGACCCATGTGGTGGAAGGAGAGGACTGACTCCTGAAGTCATCATCTTGTCTCTACATGTGCACCATGGCGCATGTTGAGTACACACACACACACACACACACACACACACACACACCATACACATACCATACACCACACACACACAGACACACACACACAGGCATACACACACATACACACCATACACACACACCACACCACACACACACACACCACACACACTACACACACACACACAAAGGCATACACACACATTCACACCATACACACACACCACACTACACACACTACACACACACCATTATTAAAATTTTAAATAGAATCTTATTCCTTTAGCCTGCAATTATTGCCGGTTTTTCTTGCCCACGCCTAGAGAGGTGTCCTCCTTTAGTGGACCCCTTTGAGAATTTGTGGCAAAATTTTGTACTGGCAGTGTCTTAGCAACTGCAATATTCCCTCTGTTGGTGGAGTACCTGGATTACACACCGTGGAGGAGTGAAAGTGGAGAGTCACAAAGGACACCTGGCTGAGCTACAAAAGTGCACCTGACAAAACAGAAACCACGAAAGGAGGGTCAAAGAAAGGGGATGGGGCGGAGTTTGGTTCCGAGCTTAATTTTTAAAAATTACTATATTGCAATGAGACTAACAAACTAGACCAAGAGAGTTCTAAAATTAAAACTGGAACCACGTGGGATTTAGTTATTGTAAGACAATGTCTCTCTACATAGCTCTGCCTGTTCTGGAACTCACCATGTAGACCAGGCTGGCCCTGAACTCACAGAGATCTACCTGACTCTGCCTCCCAAGTGCTGGAATTAAACGTGTGCACCACTACACCCTGCCTAGAAAGCTACAATAAATCACTGTATCCAGAAACAGCAGATGATGACCCAGGTTGCTAGCCTGACCCTGGTGACCGTTACTAGCTATAGCTGGGTCTGGCATGTTCCACTCCAGAGATCTTTCAAGTTGAAAGCAGTGCCTCAGATGTTTGCCTGTGGCCTGGCTTCCCCCGCGCCCATGGGAGTGATACCTAGGGAAGCCCATGTCTCATGGGTACAACACTTCAGCCTTTCTACTCCCAAAGTTCAGGTCCTTGGTAAATGAGGTTCCCTTTTCCTTAAAGAGAATGTTGTTGGCAGCATAGCAGGAGAGTGTGGTGAGAGAGAATAGAAAAGGAGACAATTCCACCAGCAAATGAACTGATGCCCAAGCCAGAGACAGAATCCGAGTCCTTTAGAAACCCCAGCTACTCTCCAGGGTACCACAGTACTTCCCTTCTCAGCCTGGGTGCTCAGGGACAACTCTCCAGCAACCATTCACTCAGCATTAGAGACAAATTTACTTCCTGCGGTGTTAAAAACCAGACATCCTCCCTCCCGTGTTACACGTAGACAGGCAACATAAGATTAAACTTTCAAAATATGTATATTTCAAGGTGGAAAAACATATTTTCTTTTTCTATTTATAAAAATGCGTAAGTCATCTACATTTCTAGCCACGCCGTTTTGATGTTTTGTCTGGAAGGAAGATGTGACAAGCGCTCTCTGTGCCTCAGGGGAGGCAGGGCTCCAGCTTTGTTAGGGATCTTATCAAGGTCAAGCAAGGAAATCTTTCATTCCAGCACCCAGGAGGCAGAGGTAAGTGGGTCTCTGTATCCAAGACCAGTTCGGTCTACAAAGCAAGTTCCAGACAAGTCAGGGTCACACAATGAGACCCTCTCAAAAACCAAAACTAAAAACTACAGTAAAAAGCACCGAGGCCCATCTGCTCCTCACCAACTCCTGTGGTTACATCACTCAGCCTTGCGGGGACAGAGCCAGAGAGGCCTTCAAATCACCAGCACCTCAAAAAACGCACACACTGCTCTCCTTGCCAAGAGCAATCCTTCCCTTTGGGTTTTCTTCAGTTTAGTCTCTGGCTTTAATCAACCCCGGCTCTGAGCAGACTACCACAAGTAAGCACCATGGGAAGTTAGCACTCAGTGATCTGATTTCTTACCTGATCTTTCTAATCTGCAAGTCCTCAGGCTTATTAAACTCTTAGGGAACCACTTCTCTTTGGGCAACCTTGATATGCTATGATAAGCGACTGCAGCCCTGGCCAGATTTCAGCCCAGGGTGCCCCTGGGCCAGGTAACCTGGCACAATAATCAAATGATATAACTGCACTATACCTTGTGGCCATGGCTCTTCCAGCCTCTGGAGTGACAGAGCGCTCACTACTTCATACAGGGGTCCAGTCCATCTCGGCACAGCCGTTCAGAACAATGAGAGAAATGGCTTCTCCGTAACTCACAGCACTGACTGCTACCCAGGTTACCCGCCTGCCCTTCAGATACTTGATACTATGTAGTCCTCATCTGTCAAGTCTTCCCACTCAGGCTGAATACTTGATACTATATAGTCCTTATCTCTCAAGTCTCCAGGTTAAACACCTACTGCTTACCACTAGACCTTCCTGTGATTTATTTCTGTTTGCTCGGTGGCCCAATGCTCTTACTTGCTAATTTTTTTTTTTAACTTGGTCACTTTGAGTACAGTTTTCTCACATAGCAAAGCTATCAAATCCTGGTCTGAATGCTGTATTTTCCTAATGCAACATAAACCTAGATGTATTTGGTCTTGGGGGAATTTACACTGCTGGCTTTATTCAAGTTGAAACATCTAAAACCCCACCTCAAATATTCTCCAAAGTCAGGTTTCCCTCATCGATGTAACCACTGGAGAGAAAAGCAGGGTCCTTAGGCCTGGTGTATTCCATTTGGTTGATTTTTAGCCCTTTGTTTCAGTGTGTTACAATCCTATTGAAATGCATCAAATTTTAAAAAAAAATATGTCACTCTAGAGAAGACCCTTTCCCTTAGATGGAGAGTCACTGATGGGGGAGTGTGACTTAAAACAGCTGTTTCAGGAGGGGGTTGCTTAATAGGGCGATTCAATGGAGAAGGGAGTCTGTCCTGACGCCACTTCGCTCGGTCATTCACATAGGCCGTGATGAGAGAGGAGACCATAGATTTGTGGCCTGTAGGTACAGACCATAATCCCCAGGGCACCTACAATACAACTAGGAACACGATCACTTTTGAGTAATTCTTGTTAGCTCTTTTGCTAGCTTTGAGCAAAAGGGGAGACAGGCCAACAACCTGTAGCACAAAAGTAAGAAGCTTCTCTCGGACAGGCATTTATGTCTCCATGTAGTTTCAGGGCCCTCAGCCTCATTTCCAGACTTAGCTCTTTCCTTTCTCTTGCCAAACCCCATCTCAGTTAGCTCATTGTCAGATATTTCACTATTCCTCTGGTGTCATAAAAATATTTGTTTGTTTTAAAATTATGTGCATGTGTGCATGTGTCTGTGTGGGGCTATGTGCACAGGAGTGCAGGTGCGAATGAAGGTCAGAGGGGATGGAATCCTGTGGGACAGGGGCTGTAGGCATTAGTGAGCCTCCTGACCTGGGTGCGAGGAACTGAACTGAGGTACTCTGTAAGAGCAGCCATGTGCTGTTAACTGCTGAAGCACTTCCATAACCTGATTTGTCAGACGGTTCTTGGGAGCTCACCATATATGAGAGGCACTCAGCAGAAAGGTGGACAAGCATATGAAGAAAAGCAGAAAAGATGTACTTTCCGCACAGTAGGGCAAGTGGAACAGTCAGGGAAAATGGTGGGGGCTATGAATGAACACCAGAGAATACCCTAGTAAAGTGGGATACAAGAAGGTTGAAGTAAAAGCTAGCAGAAGTCCTTAGGGCTGGCTGTTCAGGAATTGCCTAAACAAAAAGGGCTATTGAGGGCTTGAGAGATGGCCTAGTAGGCAAAATGCATGCTGTGCAGGCAGGACCTGAGTTTGACTCCCTAGGGCCCATGTAGAAGAGGCAGGCATGGCACCACACATGTGTAATCTAAACATGGAGGAGGTGGAGTGAGGCGAAAGCTCAGAGGTCCTTCGCCAGTTTAACAGAATTGGTAAGCTCCAGGCTCAAGGAGAGACCCTGTCTCAAAAAGGACAGAGGACAATGCTGATGACTTCTTGTCTCTACATGCACATGGTGAATGTGCACACCCCCCCCACACACACACACGGGAGAATAGGAGAGGGGGGAAAGGAAGAACAGAGGGAGTGAGGGAGACTGATAGACATGCAGAAACAGGTAGACAGACAGACAGACAGACAGACAGACAGACAGACAGACGGGGAGAAACAGGGAGACAGACAGGCTGACCATGGAAGGATTCTGGGAAGAGACTAACAAGAATAAGGGTTGGGATCTGAACTCTATGAACCCCCCCTTGATATATCTCTACTCCTATGAAGTCACTGAGGATACACACAGGACTGTGGATACTCAGTTCTGCAGTCATGTTTATAGTTCATATTCCTGACACTGTACTTGCTGCTATGCAGTTGGTGCTCAACAAAGTACTTCAAAGTAAAATTTCACTTTCCGCAAATTCCACTATGTATATAGGACACGTGTAGCTCTGACTTAGCAGTCTCTGAGTTCCTGCACTGGAGCCAAACGCTTACTTTTCAATCAAAGTTTATTTTTTTCCTCAAGAACTTATTACATCTGGGTCCTTTTTCCTTCTCAAAGCAGGTTCCTACCATGCCACAACCACCAAGGCTCTGTCTTCTGATAACCGTCCCCGAGCGGTTTGCCCAGGCTCCTGCTGGCTCCCAGGTGAGAACCCTGGGCCTCTCAGGCCTTGCCTGGGATGTGGAGTGGAGTCAGCTGGAAGAGAACTGCAGGATGAGCAGCTCAATCAACCGTGAGGAAAGAGCACACTGGGTGAACAGAGAGATAAACTGGGCATCGCCCAGGGGACACTGACAAGTGAGGTGACCTCAGGCTTTGCTCTCAATTCAAAGTTCTCAAAACCCCTCTAGCCAGAACATGTCAAGGCACGCGCACATCACGAAGATCAGAACTTCCTATGGGGAGGAGACAGAGTGGCTAAGATTAATAAGCAATAAATTCATGTGAAAAGGTATTTGCTTTAATATTTAAATTTCCACTATAGAACTGAACAGAGAGATTGATCGTAACACCAAGTAAAACAGAAAACAAGAGACTTTAGTATCATGCCATCAGCAATATTGTTGGAAAATTAAATGCAGGGTCAATATGAAGAAGAGAAACAAAGTTGATATGTCCCTCGACTGGTGAGCAGGGACCTGCATGAAAACCACAAATAAGTGTACTTTACATGCCAGCAATTAGCAAATATGAAGAAGTCTGATAATTATGATGATAACTATAAAGTGTTGCTAAGAGAAATGAAAGATCTGACAACTGTTGGGATGTGCTGTGTTCATGGGTTTCAAAATTTAATAACGTTGGCAATTCTCACACAATTATCTATAGATCCAATGCTATACAAATGGATTCCCAGGATTTTGATTTTGGTAGAAATTAACAAATGGATCCAAAGGGAAGTACAATGGCAACACAACTTTGTAAAAGAAGGAACTTGGCGCACAGGCGTTGTCCATTTTTATGACTTCCTGTAAAGCTGTAGTAACCCAGACAGTACAGCACGGTATCATAAAAGAAAGACAGCCGGATCACGGCAGAATAAAGAACTATAAATAGACCCACACATGTTCATTTCCAAAAAGGGATAAAGGCAACTCAGGGGAGAAAGGAAGCCTTTGATGTATGTGGTACCTGGAGCCTTTTGCTTAGCACTTGTAAGGCCCTGGGGTCTACACCTCCAGCAAGGAGGAAAATATACTCATAAAATGAACAGATACACTGAACGTAAGAGGCACATTAAAATTTAAACCTTTTGACTTTTGAAAGATACTTAACAGGAAAACAACTTGACAAACCGCACGGTGGTTTTTAAAAAAAATGTAAAGCATTTCTGATTTGCCTCCAGGTTAAAAAAAAATTCTCAGACCTATCTGACCTGTGCCCTGCTCCTACTCCCCAAAAGAGCATTCAGCAAAAACCAGACAAGTGAGATCCCACCATAGACACAAAGGAGGTGCACCTATTGGACTGGCTACAAGGAAACGGGCCGGAAGGAGCAGAGGGCAAGGGGTGTGGCTGAGTTGGGGCTCACAGACTGGGCTGGAAGCACCCTACTTTATGGTGGTGTTTACCTCATAATGACTAATGACTGGAAGGTAAATAATAAAAACCTAGATATTTAGCTTATGCACTTTTCCATCTCTGAGTGTGTTTTTTTAATAGCATTTTAAAGATTAAAAGAAATGACAGCAAATTTGGTTTTTTAAACAAAGCATACAACGGCTTTTAACAAGAAAACATTGGCCATCGGCTTTGCATGTTCAGTCTGCATTAAACATGTCACTGCGTGGACAGAATACCATCCCCTAAATCTACAGGGAAGAGTCCTTTACTTTTCGAGGAGAATACTTTTTATTTTTGGCTATGTTGAGACTGCTTATTTATGCAGAGGGCTGGGTTTGCTTCCCAGGACACGTTCAGCTCAGATGCCCAGAGGCTCACACGGGCAGCTAACTGCTCAACTCCATTACCTAGAGGTGGGGCTGCCACTAGAGTCAGGTGCTGAGTGAGCGGAGGAGACAGGACTCAAACTTAGCTTTGTAAGGCCTAAAGGTGGCAATCTCTGGGATACAAAACACGCACCTGCCTTAGACTGGGTGAGGGTTGTAACTCAAGGAACCAGGAGACAAACTAGGTGATGGTACATCGTGTGTGTGTGTGTGTGTGTGTGTGTGTGTGTGTGTGTGTGTGTGTGTGTGTGTGTGTAGGGGCAGGGAGGCAAGGGAAGAATTAAAAGAGGGGAAGAGGTGAAATTGGATCATGGTACACACATGCGTGAACTTTTTAATTAAAAAATAAAAGAAACATACGTGAACTTTTTAATTAAAAAATAAAAGAAACATAGGAAGTGATGCAAAGCCATTGGGTGGTTTCTCAGCCTTTACCCGCTACCCTGAGTCTGGGTCTTGCGCTGATGCACAGGCTTCAGAACTATGGAGCCCTGCCTGGCCGCAAACCGTAAGCCTCAGCCTCCTGCACTCTTGGACTACAGACTGTACCGCTAATCCCAACTCACTATTTCTTTTCCTCACATAGTAGATAAAACTCTGAAGACTCCTGGAATGGCCGAAGAGGGGGGTGAACCAGAATAAGTCTTATTTAGGGATAATGGAAAGTTAACAGAGTCTCTCAGCAATATATATATATATATATATATATATATATATATATATATATATATATATGATCAAGCCTTAAAGAATAAAGTAGTCTCCAATTGGAGAGTTGAGTACTGAGGTACTTTCTAGAACAAGTGCATAGAAATTACAGTTGATCTACACCCAATGCACTGCTCAGAATCCCACACGTTCCATTCGAATTCCTCCTGGTGCCACTTCGAAATCCTCGTCCATAAATTTAACTGGTTATGAGTATAAATCCCCAAGATGCTTGTTTACTTTCCACAGTAGCATCATACTGCTTTTAATAAGATAGTCGGGCTCTACAAAATACATCCTCCCAAATCAAAAGCTAACTCACTCCACTGAACACACCAGAGCTTCTCCAAGACAGTACTGTCCACCTCTGCTTGGTATAAAGAAACCGTAACTACCGTGCACTCCTTTCATACAGGGCCTTCCTCCTACTCCTACAGAAGCCCAGACGATGGACAATGCTGGTTGCTGTGAAAGAGAACATCGCTGCTATTATAAAAGCAAACAGTACTCTCGTGAGAGTTAGCGTCAAGGAGAACAGCATCTGTAGCAGCACACTTCAGTAAGTTCAAATGTTCAAATGAAGATTTCCCAATTACCTCCTCACGTCTCTGATGCTGCGCTGAAGTCACTGGTCATTTAAGAACGCTTCCTTGCCTTTGCCTATAATTTAAACCCAGGCCCTGGCTTTTGCTATTTTTTTTCTACTCTGACAGCCCCTGGTCTTTGGAACACTTTCCCCTGCATATAAGAAACTCTATGTCATACATACCACAATCTTAAAATCGCCCTACTTAGAGGCACATTGGGACTGAATGTGTCTGTTCCTTTAATGGGCAGTTTTCCATGACGCTAAAGCTGGAGTTCATCTTGGTTAGAACCCATTTCTTGGTGAACTCCATTTTTTCATATTCTTAACACACTCCGTGTTGGAACCCGTAGTTCATTTATGAAAAGCAGTTACTGAACACCTGTGACTAGACAGAGGAAGCAAATTGATACAATCACTGCTTTCTGAATCTCTACAAACCCATGGGAGTGCTGTGAAGAAAAATGCAAGGACTAAGTCTGGACTAGCAAAGGCTCCTTGTAACCTAAGGATGCATAGGAGAGACTTAAATGGAAGGGAGAGGAGAGAAGAACCCTCCAGGCACAAAGAATATATTTCAAAGGCTTAGAGGAGCGCATTCAAGAAACTGGTAGAGAATGAGAACTGGGGAGACCATGCTTAGTTGTGGGTGGGGCGCGTGGTGTGGAATGACACAGGTGGGGCAGGCTGGTCGTGGAGAAACTGAAATGCAACAGAAAGCCACGGTAGAAATAAAAAAATAATTCATTATTTTAAAAACTTTAATAAACTATGTTTGTATGTATGTATGTATGTATGTATGTATGTATGTATGTATGTATGTGGTGTGCGTATGTATGTGTGTGCATGCGTGTGCCAGCAAAGGTCGGCAGCAACAGATTCCCCAGGAGCTGGAATTGTGATCTTCCTGATATACACGCTGGGAATCAAACTCAGATCCTCCATGAGGGCAGCATGACTCTTACTGCTGCGCCACCTCTCCAGCCCACACAGAGAGTGTTTAAGTGAGGGAAGTGACTGGGAAAGAACAATCTTAAGTAGCTGAGGCCAGTGAGGCTCTTGCCGGGGACCTGGATGGACTCTATAGCTATTTAGGAAGTAAGAGGACCAGGACCTGGAAGGTCCCGAGGGAAGGACGGAGAAGAAGCCATGGAGGAATGGTGCTTCTGGGTCATGAGAACTGGGGAGACCAGTTCTCTGGGTAGACATCCGTTTACTGAGACTTGCATTGGTTTTGCCTAAGAATAATTCTATGGACACCAGAGAGGGGGAAGCACCTCCCTCGAATTGTCAACCTTTCAGGACTAATACTTACATAACAAGAGTGTCAGTTTTCTATGCTAACAGGAGATGGGAGCTCTTGTAATCATTTTGATTACAAGAAATGAAAATCCCTTAGAGCATTAAAAAAAAAATGGACTGTCAGAGAACTGGTCACCTCTAACCCACTCATTTAAGACAGCACACAGCACACAATTTAAAGTGGCGAAGAGACGGTTTTACTCACAACCAAAGCGAATGCTCTCTTGGGAGAGAGTTGGTTTTCTTGAAGTGTGTGGCTAGTTAGCCCACCGCACTCCGGTGGGTGGCTGCGTGTGAACAGCCCGATTTGGACTCAATAGGTTATCAAAAAGAGAGCACGCAAAGTTGGGGAGATGGGGCAGATCTGGGAGGAGTTAGGGGAGGAGTGGGGGTAAATATGATCGGAATAATTGTAGTAAATTCTCAAAAGAATTAGTTAAAACATCATATTTTAAAAAGATAAGCTTTTCCATGTTGAATAAAGCCACGGTGGGTGGCTTTAGTATCTTCTTTTTAATGATTACTTTTTTTTTCTTCGAGAAAAGGGCAAAGAAGCACTGGGGGACCTTTCTTTTTTTGAGATGGAGTCCAATATGTAGCCTAGGCTGGCCTAGAACTCACCTTCTCCTGCCTCAGCTTCACAAGTACAGGGCACACGGACATCTGGAGTACCCTTAAATGTCTTAAAGTTCCAGGAGAGGGGGAAACCTGGTAAAACTGATGGTGGTCTCTCCACAAGAGAGCCTCTGACAGATACTTTGTAACCCTTGAAGGAGTGAGCAGCTGACGGTACCACATGGTACTACTGTCTCTGCTTCTGTAACCCAGTAGGGACCAGGGCCAGTACAACTGCAGGCATCCAAAGAGCTTGCAGAGCAGGGAGCAGTTAAGAGAAGACCACTGAGAACTGTACAGGATCCACAAAGCAGAAAAAGGAAGGAGTAAGGGGAAGAGAGGCTAGAAAAGGAGAGAGGAGGGGAAGATGGGAGGGAGGAAGGAAGGGGGCTGGGGAGGGCGAGGAGGGAGCCCGTTTAGCACAGGAGGCACCTGCCAGGATTCTTGGAGAAATTGACTTTCACACTTCACTGCTACCAAACAAACAAACAAACAGTGTGTGCACATGTGTGGAGTGTATGTATACATTCGTGTGGGTGTCTGCACATGTGTGTGAGGATACCTGCACGCAGGTGAAGACGATCACTCCCTAACTTCCTTTTGTGAACAGAGTTTCTCACTGAACCCTGGGGCTCCCTGAGTCAGTGAAGCTGGCCAGCTAGTGAGTCCCTGGGGTGCTGGGGTCTCTTCCTTGCCCAGAGCTGGGGTTACAGACAGCACCATTGCTCCTGGCTTTCTATGGAGGGTGGGAGGTAGGAGAGGGAAGGCTCTTTACTGACCTACTTGTCTCTTTAGCCTCTATGCTAAAGGATACTTTGGGTCTTCTTATATTACCGTTTTAAAGTTTTATAAAGAAACAAAGATGAAAAAATAAGTAAATTTTTAAAAAGTTGGCTTCTGATATGGTTTCTAAAATAAAGGGGGGGGTAAATTTATCAGGGAATAGGAGTTAATGCTTAAATATGGCGATGCTAAATTTGAACCTTCCTGAATAAGCTGGTTAGTTACTTGCAAACTGAATTTTCCCAGGATCCTGTTTTCAAATTGTCTTTTCGGGTTTTTTGTTTGTTTGTTTGTTTTTAAGTAGCAACCCTTCCCTTCCAATTGGACCAATACACAAAGCAGATTCCTTAGGCCGTCTCGGTCCCAGTCTCCAATGTAAACTGTGCGAATTGCTGTTGATATGCAGGTGAGGGCAGGTGAAACGTAAGGCTATAGAGTCTGTGACTGGACAATGAGAGTTTCAGAGAGACAGGACAGGGGACAGAGAAAGATGGAGGAAGAGGACAAACTGGATCCACGTGGCTTGAAATGGCCACAGGTAGCTATGAATATCACAGAAGAGCAATAGAGTAAGTATAGTAAGGCAGGTTGTCCAATCTAGGAGTGCAGCTTGCGTCTGTATCAATCTAGGTGGGCAGCTTGTATCAGTATCAATCGGCTCTGAGCTCACTGTGTAGGCATTTTGCGGGTTAAGAATGTATTGATATAAGTCTGATTGGTAATTAACAAGCCTCTGGAGTTTTGGTTTTACTGGGTTATGGGGATTTGTGACATCTAACCACAAGAAAACAATGGTTCAGCAGCAAGTGAACCTTGGGAATGGGGGCGGGGACACCAACACAGCCAGAAAGGGGCTGGCGGTAGCGTAGAACCAGCAATGGAACATTTTTGTTTTCTCACTTCGGACTTTGTGTGTTCTGAAGGCAGTTTGTCTTTAAAAGAACTTCCTAAAACCTGAATCACGGGGGGAAAAAAAGTAGGGGTAGTGGTGCGTTAGTCAGATTTCCCTGCTATAACAAATACCTGGGCTGGGTTACAGAGAGAAAGGGTCTGCTTGGCTCACGGTTTTGGAGCTGGAACAGCCCACTGCTTTGGAGTCTGTTGCTGGGGCCGCACACCAGGATGGCAGTGCAGGGCAGAACAAAACAGCTCAGACCGTGCCCCAAAAATGAGAAAGATGTTGCAGGATATTCGATCACGCTGTGAACACTGAGATTGTCATTTACTGGAAAAATCTGGTTTTATTTGTGGCTCAGTCTTCGCACACACCTTCAATTGAAGAGCTTTCTGCTTGAATATTGTCAACAGGATTAAATAAAGTCAACCGTAGGTCAAGAGGCAGCGGACTATGCAACCAGTTGACAGGAAGTGAACACAGGATTATAAAGGAAAAAGCCTACAGTGTAAGAGGAAGTCAGGAGGATGGATAGAGACGCGCAGGAAGTAGAAGGGAGGGACATTCAGTTTGAAGGGGGTTGTTTGAGAAGGTGAGAGGGGTTGCTTCTGGGGTGTCGGCTGAACACAGAAGGTCAGCTGGGTGCTTTCTTAGCCTCTCTGAGCCAGCGTCTGGCTCCTGAGTCTTCACTAGTAAAATCGAACAATTGAGGTTCTATTAAAAAATAACAGAAAGAGACTTATGATCATAACCCCCAATGACATAAACGTTCTACTAGATCCCACCTCTGAAGCATCCCATTGCCTTCCACCCCGGGAATAAACCTGAAGCACACAGCCCTGGGGGGCTCACTTAAGATCCAACACGTAGCCCAAGGCTTGGCATACGACAGCTTAGAGTATTGGCTTACACTAATAACTAGCTGGTAAGGTCAGAATAGTCAGAGCTCAGAACATTCTAGGGAGATGGAGATGATACTGCGGATCAATCCTTTCTAGAATCGAGTGAAAGCAGTGAAAGTCCCTGGAGGGAATGGAGAATCCATGGAGGATTGGTTGTGCTTTTAAGACGAACCTGTTCAGTTACCCACTCCGGTGAAGTTAAGAACAGAAAAAAAAAAAAAAAAAAAACTACTGAAAAAGAGAAAGAACTACCACCAAGCAACTTTCGAGGGGCTCACATGGCCCCTGAAACATTACATTTGAGGCAGCTGTCCCTGCAGAGTGTCAACTGAGTAAGGAAAATCTCTTCCCAAGCTTCTACTTCTATCCATAGACTTTCCTTCCCTTCCCTTGTGAACACATCAAATGGCTCCCTCTGAAGCTTCTTTTAGATTGCTCCAGTGCCCGCAGGGTCTAGGAGAGGTTTCACCCACCCTGTACCTGAAGAGCTAATGCTTGGTGAGAGCTTCTTTCTGTCAGACTTTTCCTGGCATTTCAGGTTATAAAGTTAGCATGAAAGATGGCAATGAGAGAGAGAGAGAGAGAGAGAGAGAGAGAGAGAGAGAGAGAGAGAGAGAGAGAGAATGTGTGTAAAATACATATGTAAAAATTTTTTGTTTTTGTTTTTGAGACATGGTTTCTCCATGTGCAACTGGCTGTCCTGGAACTCGCTGTGTAGACCAGGCTGGCCTCGAACTCACAGAATCTGCCTGCCTCTGCCTCTTGAGTGCTGGGATTAAAGGTGTAAGCCGCCGCCACCACCAGCCCTTTTTTTTCCTTTTGACTAGTGTTTTCATGAATTTCCTTGGCTTGGGGAATCCTTTTCAGGTTTGTTTGTTTTGGAGACAAGGTCTCACATTGTAGCCTGGGCTAGTCTCAAATTCTCCGTAATCCTCTTGCCTCTTAAGTGCTGAGAGGATGTGAGGCACAATGTCTGTGAGCTTGAGTCTCTGGATGTTACGAACCCTGTGAGTCTGGACTCCAACCCCAGGGGTGGCTCCATCTGGGACTCTTGGGAGTTCTCAATGATTATTCTTCTTCAATCACTTCCCACACATGTTGCCCAACTTTGTTTTCCATTTTCTGAAAAGCGGGGACTGGATAGTCACTTTGTACCCACTGGCTACAGGCAAGCTGCTCACAAGAGCTATCTCACTGTTGCCATAGAAGACACATTCTAATTCCCATCTACCATTCCGAAATAAAGTATCGATCTGGTTTCTCCAGTTATAGAAATGCAGTTTTATCTTCTCTGAGGGTCTGTTCAGCTATCAAGATTTACAACTACTAAGTCACAAGGTTCTCTCTCTCTCCCTCTCCCCCTCCCCCTTTCAGTTAAATGTTGTCGAAGCTGTGGACTGGGAGCCTGGGAGCCTGTGCTAGAGCTGGAGTACACACCAAACTAGTTTTGTTGAATATGATGGGTTTTAGTGAAGAAAATGGAAAAGTACTACGCTCTTTATAGTTTGAAAATGCCCTGATTCTATGGGGGAAACTCCATTGGATTGATCTGAGGTCCTAGAATGTGCCTCAGGCATTCCACCATTTGTACATTCCCAGCCAAATCTTAGTCTACCAAGTAAGTCCACATCCTCATTCTTTAAGTCTTTTGAGGCAGGATCTCACAGGTAGCCCAGGCTGGCTTCAAATTTGGGATTCCTCCTGCCTCAGCCTCCTGAGTGCTGGGATGACAGACAGGTGGCACCACAACTGGCTGAAAGACTCTTCTTCATTTTGGGAGAGTGAGAAGACCAGGGGCCACAGGGGCCACACATGTGGAAGAGATGGTAAAAACAATTTATAAGAAAATCCCTTGATCCTGGTTTCCCTCCCTGATGTAGCTTTTCCGTCTTAAAATAGCTACAAGCACATTAGCATTTCAAACGCTGCCTGTGACAGGTGAGCTTGGAGAGATTAAGGGAGCAAAATTTCGCATTTTTCCCTCTTCAAGCCAGGCTCAGTATGTAAACATTAACTGTTAGTACGTATTATTCAATATTCCCATTCATTTTTCATGAACTCACACAACATATCAAAGGGATGGATGCCCTACTCCTTACGCTTCTTCAGAATTGCAGACAGACTCATTTCACTCTGTCAGCAAACCTGAAGGCTGGATCTTTAGTTAAACGAATAGCTCATGGAAACAGAAAAGGTTTTACAGAATAATACATCCCTCCCTCTGTACCTCCTTCCCTTCTTGGCTGAGAGCATGGGTAGTGTGGGACCACACACTTGGTTTTTGGAAACAAGCAGCATGTGCCCAAGTCAAACACACTTCAAATCATTGTGTACATCATCCTGGGCATCAGTGGGCAGGCGTTAGAGCAGGGTGGAACTGAGGCTCCCACAGGTGACCAAGGCTCAAGGCTCTACCCTACATAAAAACATACATCACAGGGGGCTGGGGAGATGCTTCAGTGATTAAGAGCACTTGCTCCTTTTACAGAGGAACTGGGCTCAATTCCCAGCATACACATGGCAGCTCACAACTGTCTGTAACTCCAGCTCCAGGGGATCCAACATCCTCACACAGACACATATGCAGGCAAAATACCAATACACATAAAATAAAAATAAATACATCATTAAAAAAATCCACACAAGTGCGGAGGATCCTGTTTAAGCATCTTCCCTCCCATGTGCTTCCACACATGCAGAGTTCAAAGATGCCAGCCAACGATTCTGTGCCCCTGTGACGGAAATGAGGCAGAACAGGGGTTTGGAAACACGGGCTCTTAGTGCCCTTCCTGCTTCTAACTAACTGTGAGGCCATGGGCAAGTCACCTGGCCTCCTGGGTCTTAGATATTAACTTTATAAAGTGAATAGGATTAACAAAAACATTTTAATGTATTTTTGTTTTAGTCCTAGAATTTTACTAGTAAGAATACCAACAACTGGGTTGGGGATTTAGCTCAGTGGTAGAGCGCTTGCCTAGCAAGCACAAGGCCCTGGGTTCGGTCCCCAGCTCCGAAAAAAAAAAAAAAAGAAAAAAGAAAAAAGAAAGAATACCAACAACTAGAAAAACATGGCTTGTAGCATAAACCAAACCTAGCTATCACATGGGGAATCCTCAAATAGGGGGTTCTGATGCTGTACCCCAGGATTCTTACGAAGATTGGGAAATTGTGAATCTGAAGATGATGTGATGTTGATCCAGAAGTGGGAACCACTGAGATCAGGCTTGGGCTAGACCACAAGAGGCTAAAGATGAGCTGCATGTGTAGGTAGTCCGAAAGTGACAATTTATGACTGGACAGGAAACAATCTACACAACTTGTAAATAATAACAAACCAGGTAGTTACTTGTTATTATTGCTAGAGGCCGAAGGAATGGTCAGAAACCAACACTACAAAGTTCAAAGAGGAGAGATCCAGCGCACTATAAGTTTAGGGGAGAAGAGTCTCACGAGAAGGCCCGTATGTTAGAGCAGCTACGAAACTGACCAGCAGCCAGACTCAGCTCCAGATGCAGAGGGAGATGTAGGAATTGAATAAGACTCTCCTTACTTTGCATGGTTTGCAATGCTAGATTTCAACAGGGCTGGCATTTTAATTTCTTTGGTCCATTAGCCATAATCACATAAATGTTACGGCTAGCTTTTCAGTTGAAAGATCACAATGTAAATACCAGATGTGCATCAGGAACAGAAGCAAGTCACAGCGATGCTTCCACAGCGTGTCAGAGGCTGGTGATATATACCTGTCACTTTGTGCAAACCCAAACAATGAAATGTGATGTAGGCTTGCCTGCTTGCGTCTCGATAACAAAGGCTCAAACAGATAGCCAGCCGCCAAACTGAAAGCCACAACGATACCCCTGAAGTAAACACGATGTCGTATATATGTACAGCTCGAGAAGAAACAGTTAAAGTTCTAGTCACTGGATGCAGTAGCACTTATCTGTAGGTCCAGTTACTCAGGAGGAGAATTGCTAAGCCAGGGAGTTCAAGACCAGACTGGCAACATTCCAAATCCCAGTATCTTTTTAAAGAAAAAAAAAAAAAGCAAAGAAAACTAATCAATGAAAATACCGGAAATGACTGACAGTGACAAAAAGTACAAAGTGTCTCAGAGGAAGTGACACCAGAGTAAAGGACGTGGGGCTGGAATCAGATCTCGATCCAGATTAAGAGGGACTGCGATACATTCCCAAGGCACAGGAGAAAATGCTAGCTCAGGAGCAAGCTTTCTGACAGGAAGGCAAATGCTGTTCACATTCCTCTAAATGAGTTTTCCCACCAAGAAACAAAACCCCAGCTCTCAGTATTTGCACCATTTTAAAGGCTGGCACATCAACATCCATCAAGACTGGATACGGTCTTTTTATGCCTCTGTACATTTATAACCAACAGTAACGGAGGCTTAATGGCCGACACATGTCTAGACAACAAAGTGATCCTACTGATTTCTAAGATCATGTTATACAGTCTGTGTTTACAGGGCCTTTGTAGCCTCAGCCCATGAGAAAAAGCAGAGACTGCTGGTACTTGGGTGTATGAGCAAGCCCACTGTGCCAAGTCCTCATCGTATCTCTCCTGTAGCTCTAACTGTAGACTGCTATGGAGACCTGGAAGTGGAAGCCCGAGCGGCATAAACAAGTTCAAGGCTAAACATCCCGCCAGAGAAAAAGATGTTTAAGGAAACCCATTTTAGTCTGTGAGAAAATGAGGTGACAATTTCTGGCTGACCTTCAGTGACTGTTACATATGGTATACTGATTAGCCTTTATACGCACTTACTAAAGGCTAAACGGATAAAAGCCAATTTCAATGACAATGAGGTGGGTCTGAACTTTTTTTTTAAAGTCACTGTCTCCCTTCTTAACTGTAGATGGCTTCAAACTTGTTATTTAGATCAGGCTGCCCTCTGCTTTCAGGGATCTGCTTCCCTAGTGTTGGGACTAAAGGTGTGAACCACCATGCCTGGCTACATATGAACTAATATTAAAAAAACATCCACAGCTGGCAGAATGTCTGGGAAGGTAAAGGCACTTGCTACCAATACTGATGACCTTAGTTCAATCCTCAGAACCCATGTGCAGAGGAACGGATTCCCCCAAGTTGTTTTATGACTGTCACACGCATGCTGACATTTGAGTACTCATGTGCAGCATGCATGCACACATGTGTACACACACACAATATTTTCCCCTGGATATCTGAAAATATAGAATCATGACTTATCTACCAGGAATAGTTTATGTTTTGAAAATGGGCGAGGGAAGACAGACTGTGTGTCCTGTCAAGGTCTCTGCCGGAGTTAAGAGACTGCACGGATTTTTTTTTTATCATTATGGAATTTTATCTTACTCTAAAGCTGCCAATTATTTTTGAGCACTGCACTTAGATGGTTCGTGGCTTTGTGCATCAGGCACCCTTTCTCCCCAGCCCTCTCCAGTTGAAGGGCATTAGATTACAGACTGGGGCTCCAATGGAGTAGCTGCAGAACAATCTTGCTTCCAGGCAAGCTGTGACGGTGACTGCAGTGGCTTTGATGTGCGTGGCTCCCACGGAGCCAGTGCACATACACACCACCCCCAATGGAGACTGTAGTGGCTCCCACGGAGCCAGTACACCCATACACACGGACCCCCAATGGAGGGCTTTGACGTACAAGGCTCCCACAGAGCCAGCGGCTCCCACAGGGCCAGCAGCTCCCACAGTGCACTCATAGACATGCGCTCCAAAGGAGACTGTGGTGGCTTTGATGTCTGTGGCTCCCACATCCCCACCACATTCAAACAAATGAGCTCCAAGTTCAGGGGGCTGCAGGGTCAGACCAACATGGGTTTGCAACATGGATAAACATGTTACTTGGACGTCGACACCAGTGGTCTCATCTTACCTCCCACACACTTATTGAGCAAGACTACAACTTAGGGGCCTTAGGAAAGGTTTTAGTGGTCTACGAGCAAATGGGTTTTTAGTTTTTAGTAATTATACATTTATGTTTAAAAACCAAAACAACCTATCCTGCCAATCCAGGTTTACTAATGGCTCCTCCGTAAAGGGCAAACATTAACCCTTTGAGCTTCTCTCCAATCCTCCCAATTCTTGTCCCCGTCCCCCATGGCAATCTCTTCTACATGAAGAATCCTCGAGCCTACCACAAGAGGAACTACTTGACATTTGGAAACTCAGCACTGGCCCATTTTTCTCTGTTCTCCTCACTCATGAGCTCTGTCGAGTCTGAAGCCTTGCTTGATATCGGGATGGTCTCAGTTCTCTAATGTCTACTCTGGACAGTGTGGTCTTCCAGCTTTTAATCTGACCCAAACATTGACTGCCCATTGTTCTCAGGAAGATGAAGCATGAAAGTCATTGGAACTCCTTGAAGCACATTCCTGGGGATAGTTATTGAAAAGCACTGCTTTCTGCTTGCTTAAAGCTTCTCATTCCGTGAATGGACATATTCTGTGTCTTCCTTTGACAGGCACACCACTTAGCGCTCGCTTAAAATGCTGCTAATGCACCAAGGAACTGCGTTTTTCGTCTATCCCTACCCCATACCCCTATGCCAGGCAGTCGTGAGCTTCTGAGTGGGTGCCGGGAACCAAACTCAGGTCCTCTGCAAGAGCAACGTGTACTTTTTTACTGAGCTATCTCTCCAGCTTAGTTTTATTTTATTTGAACTTAAATATATACATGTGGCTAGTAGGTATAGTACAGATAGAGGTTCATGGGGAAAATATGATATAATTACATTATAAACTCAAAAAGAATAAAAAATATAAAGAATTAATAGAAATGCCTTACATTCCCAGTCTGCTTGTAATGAGTGACCCTTCTCGTGATGTTAAATTTGAGTTGCTAGTGTTTCATGGAGGATTTTGAGTCCATATTCATTGGGAGTATTGGTCTGTAATTTTCTTTTCTTTTCTTTTTTTTAAAAATAATTCTCTTATATGGCATTGATATCCAGTTAATTTTGGCCTTATAAATAAAATGAGTCTGGAAGCTCTTGCTCTTGTTCAATATCTGGGAATAAATTAAATTTTTTACTTAAAAGGGAGGGGGAGATTGGGGTGCAGGATGTGAAATTCAAAAAGAACCAATAAAAAGTTTAAAAAATTATTCATGTGTATGTGTGTGCACCTGTAGTCACGTGTACGCATTGCTTGCAAAGGCGATAAGAGGTAATGAACCCCCTGGACCCCGGAACTGGAGTTATACACCAGTGCTCTGCATGATGTGGGTGCTAGGAAGCGAATCCAGGTCCTCTGCCAGAGCAGCGAGTGCCCTTATCTGTGGAACACCTCTCCAGCCTCAGGGAACACTTCTGGAAGGATTGGTATTAGTTCTTTAAGTCCAGCAGTGGGGCCATTGAGCTCTGGCCTTCGATGAACCATCACAGGAATTTAGTCCTGTGAGCTCACAGCAATTCTCCTGGGGCAGCCTCCTGAGTGTCCAGGGCATAGTTATGGGTCACTATGAACTCTCACCCCTTTATTGCTGTCTTTAGGATTTCCTCTGTCTTTGATTTCTCCTAGTTTGATTATGTTTGGGTCCTCAGAGGCCCTACCAGCAGCTGAATGAGACAGAGGCAGATACTTACACACAACCATTGGACTGAAGTCAGAGACCCCCTATGGTTGAATTAGGGAAGGGCTACCCCATAGGAAGACCATCAGTCTCAACTCACCCGGACCCCTAAGAGCTCCCAGAGACTGAGCCACCAACTAGGAGCGTACACAGACACATATGTAGCAGAGGTCTGTCTGGTCTGGCCTCAGTGGGAAAAGGTGCACTTAGTCCTCAAGAGCCCTGAGTCTCCAGGGAAAGGAGAGGCCTTGTGAGGAGGAGAGCATCCTCTCAGAGGCAAGGGGGAGGAGGAATGGGATGAGGAACTGTGTTGGGGTGGGGGACGACTGAGAGGGGCAATGACTGGAATGTAAATAAATAAAATAATTTAAATAAAAAAAGAATCGAATCTGTTTGGAGACAGGTAGTCTTTCTATACCTGGATGCTCATCTTTGTCAAATTTTAAAGATATTTTCATTATTTTTTATTTTTTATGGTTCCTGAATTCAATGGCTGAGTTTTTGTTTGAGACAGGTTTTCTCTGTGTTGCCCAGGCTGTTCTGGAACTCACTCTGTAGACCAGGCTGGTCTGGAACAGAGATCTGCTTGCCTCTGCCTCCCGGGTGCCAGGATTAAAGGTGTGTGCACCGCCCTGCTCTGAGTTCAAAGACTCTAACTCCCTCTTGATTGGTTCCGATGTTCTTTGTTTCATTTGCCAGCGGCTGAACTTGCGTTGAATTTAAAAAAGCAATTTCAATGTCTTAGATAAATTTCTCATTTTGACCATTCTTTTTCTCTTTTCCCATGATTTTGTTGTGATTTGTCCTCTGTATGTTCTTTAGGTTAACTGAGCCTCTTTAAAATAATTCCTGTGAATTCTCTGTCAGAAGTTCACACATCTCCATTTCTTTAGGGCTGGCTACCAGTGACTGGCTGTGTTCTCTTGCTTCTTCTGTTTTCCCACCATTGTTCTTGCTCCTTATAGCCAGGCATTGGTGACTCTCATTTGAAGAAGCAGGAACGTTTGATTTTAATTTCTGTAGACAAGATTTCCTGTGAGAGCCCCATTACCAGCCAGCCTATCTAGAGACTGAACAGAATTTCTGCTGTGGTCCTCAGGTAGCTCGCTGCTCAGGTTGCACGGCAGGATGGACCAGTGCCTGGGTTACCAAACAGGCAGGGCTGATGCCTGAGTCCACAGGGGCACAACCCAGACTGTATCTGCTAGAATCATTAGTCAACTGGTGCTGACCTAGTGCTGGGATGGCCCCTGAGCTGTGTCTGCAGAGTCCAGTCAGGAACTAGGATGGTCTCAGCCTTTAGGTTCATTGGGATGAGCCTAGAGCCAGAATCTGTCGGGGGAAGGCCTGGTTTCTGGCTCTAGGCTCATCCCAATGAACATAGAGGACTAGCCTGGAGACCAGGGTGACAGATTGGTCCTGGGCGGTTTTCATAAGAGACCGCCACTGGATTTTTGTTTGTTTTACCTCCTCAGGAGATTGCTTTTTTTTAAATTTATTTATCTATTTTTTAAATTTTTTTTTTCGGAGCTGGGGACCGAACCCAGGGCCTTGCGCTTACTAGGCAAGCGCTCTACCACTGAGCTAAATCCCCAACCCCAGGAGATTGCTTTTTATCTACCAAAGTTTGAAAAACATTGTTTTCTGGTGTTTTTCTACACATCTTTCTATATGCAGAGTCTTGAGCTCCATTCATATCTGCTAAAACCAGAGTCCATCTTTTATTAAGCTCCTTAGATGAATTATTAACACATTAAAGTTTGGGAAACACTATTCTAAAGCATCATCATTCTTGGTTATCTGAGAAGTGTATGAGAAACTTAGAACAAAACAGAAAGAACAACATCAACAAAAACCTTGCTAGATGCATCAGATAGGATTTCCCAATAAGTCCAGAGTGGGACCAAGATAAAAACCACTCAAGAAGGATCTGCAGAGTGCATAAGAACTGTGCAGGAATACCCTGGGAGTGACAAGTCTGCAAAGAGGAAGGCTCAACTGTCAAGGGGACAGAGGGCGAGTGTTCACCCTGCAGGACTATTGCTGTTGGCACCTCAGGACAGTGACTTTAGGATGGTGAGTCTGGAGGGTCTCTCAAGCTTTCCCCTCACTCTAATGGCTAGGTAGAGTAGGCCCTCTGTCATCTTTGCTCAGTTGCTAAAGCTAGCCTTCCCTGTAGCCTTCTTTAGTTACTCTTCTCCTAACCCACACTCAATGATTCTACCCTGGAGTACGAAGAGAGCACACTGCTGGTTCTAGAGGAGATGAAGCCCAAGAGAAACTTCCCAGTCTGCAGGAAAGTTTCGAAGGACCGAATAACCGATGCTGTCATTTCCTCACACTCCCTTCAGGGAGCCTGGCGGCACCGACCTGAGATCAGCACTGTTGACAGAATCTAGTCTATTTCCATTGAAGGAACTGTCTCCTCGCTTATTATTTCTTCCCCCTGAGCTTTCTTGCTGTGGTTCTCATGCCAAAGTCCTTTCTCTAGGCTTGAGCTGTATTGTTAAGTCTTTATACTATTGAAGTCTTAAGCAACCGTTTCCCATCCCATAATCTAGATGATGTTTACCAACAATGACAAGGAAAACAAATCCTTTCTCTATTCCTTGCAGAAAAGCCAGCATGAACACACAGCAGTTATTGGTTTGGTCCATACAACGTGTTTCTAAACAGTTACAAACACCACCACCATTATAAGAACAGTATAAGCAGTTGTTCTTTAAGACCCAGGAAATTTAGACCCCGTCGTCTACATCTTGTAGGGCTTTAAATGTTTTCCCTCTGTCTTTTGTATGTGTGTGGTCTTTCCCACATGACACTGAAAGCATTTTGTTGGATGGCATGGTGGATGATATTGGTTGCCAATTTGGCCACATCAGGAATCAACTAAAACCCAAGCAGCTGGCACATGTGTGGAGGTTTTTGTTGGCTAGAGCATATGAGGGAGGAAACGCACCCTAAGACTAGGTCATTAGAGGTGGGCCATGCCTTCTGGTAGCAGCCTACATAAAAGGAACAGGAGAAGGAAGCTTTTGCATTTTTGTCTACTTGTTCGTATTCTTGTTGGACAGCTCATCTATCCAGCCACAGAGCCACGCCTTTGTCCTTTGCTGGTGTTAGAACCTACTTCTCTGGGATTCCAGTGTAGACTGAGGACCAGTTGAGACATCCAGCATCATTCTTAGCCCTTCCATCATGAGACAACCATTGTTGGATTAGCCAGACCACAGCCTCTAATAAATCATATATATATTTATCTCCACTCTGTCAGTTCTGTTCCTCTATAGAACCCTGACTAATACAGATGGTGTGATTATTTCTTCTCCGGGTCAGCATGGGGGTCAAGTGCTAACCATACAGATTCATCACGGCAAAAACAAATCCCACGCAGCTCCTCACTGGAGGTGCATGATCTTAGACCACGTTCCTTTCCTACTGCCCACATTAAATGAGGGAATACATACAAGTGCATTTGTTGGTAGAGAGTACGTGGTTCCTTGGAAGCTTCCGCGGTGCCATGAAGGTATCAGAGGAGAGAAGGCATCTCCTGATGTCCAACTGTACAGGATGCATATGGGTCCTAGCTCTGGTTTCTTAGTAAAGGTAAAAGACAACACTGCACAATGACTCTGACATCAGCTTCAAAGAGCAGAACAAAAGCAGAGACAACACGCGCAAACCCCACCACTCCATGGGAAGGAGCTCTGTCGTCTGTCACAGCTCTTGAGACTCTTCCCACCACTGCCTTCATACTGAAGACACTGAGGCATGAACAAGAGCACATCCTTCCGCGTCTACAGTGGCTGCCAGGGGTTTCTACAAGGAAGGGGATGAGATGAGCATGTGACCCAAGGGCTCTGACTTTCATGGAAAACCTTTTGGGTTCTGTCCGCCTTGAGACAGTCAAGCCTGTTTCTATCCAGCTGCTATCTGCCATGCAAGATGGCTTCATCTTCTAGAATACATTGGCAAATGGACACAAAACTTCTGGAAAAATGAAATAAGCTAGAGTCGTGGAGATGGGGAACGTAATTCTACTGCCCAGCTGTGCATATTGTTTCTTTTTTCTTCACAATTTGCTTTTAAGTAAATCCTAACTCCTCAACCCAAAGTCTTGGACAAGTCACTAAAACAGAAACAAGACCATTACTGAAGGAGAGGTAAATGCATTTGATGCTGGCATGCTGGATTGTTCCAGGCTCAGCCCCTAGTCTCATTCTGTCTAAACTGACATTCCTGGTGAACCTGTCGTGTCTGGGCATGAAGTGTCATTGCTAATGCAGCCTCCCAATTCAATATCTTCAGCCTAAGCTTTTGTCCCCACTTGCAGAAAGTGCACACATTCATCTGTCTGGCTTCTTCTCTTTGGTGTTTAGTAGACGTCTTTAATTCTATATGTCTAAGGTTGAATTCCTCTCTGCAGTGTGTTTTGTTTTGAAATAATTTCAGATTTTACAAAAAGATGGAAGCTTTTCAAGTATCCTGAGGCCAGCCTGCAGCGGCTCCTTCCAGCTTCTCCAGTCACAGGAGGACAAGCACTTAGAAGTCTACCACTGTCTGACTGAATGCAGCCAAGACTGTACCCACAGGCAGCGCTAACCCTCCAGAGAAGTCCCGGGGCAAGTATTACAAGTAATAGTAGTAGCCAGGGACCAGGCTTTGCAGGAAAGGGTGTCACTTCAGTTAGTGCAAAGTTGGAGACAGAGTTCTCTCTCAACACGGAGGGACCAGTAACCCTAGACAACAGTTATTTCTTATTTAAAGATGGCGGTATCCTTAGAAAGCATGGCGACTGAAATCACAGGGGAAATGGCATCAAGAGAAGCTATCCATCCCACAGAAGTCAGGGAATAGTCATCATGTGAATTGTTTTTATACCTCCCGTTCATAATAAAGAGGAGCCCTAAACCAAGCACAATCATTGTAAGTTAGTTTCACTATGCTAGTTACTAACATTTCAAATAAAATAATTTAAATGAAAAAAGGCACAAGACCTCTGTATTCCCTCTACCTAGATTTCTTTCTTTCTTTCTTTTTTAGAAATGAATGTTTTCATTTTTTTAAGACTATTTTTTTTTTGCGAGTACACTGTGGCTGTCTTCAGACACACCAGAAGAGGGCATCGGATCCCATTACAGATGGTTGTGAGTGATTGCTAGGATTTGAACTCAGGACCTCTGGAAGAGTAACCAGTGCCCTTAACATCTGAGCCAGCTCCCCAGCCCAGATTCCTTGTTTTTTAAAATTGCATCTATTATCTCCCTCTCCTTTCCTTTCCCTCTCTTTCTCTCTCACCTGCCTTTTCCCTGTGTGCATGTGTACAGAGGTCAGAGGTCAGCTTGTGGGAGCTGGCTCTCACTCTACACTGTGTGGGTCCCTGAGTTTAAATTCAGTTTTCAATTTGGTGGGAAGTGCCTTTACCTACTGAGCCATCTCTCCAACTAGATTCCTTAGTTGTTAAATTTTCTTATACTTAGTCAGACTCTCCCCTCAGAAAATGTATGTTTATCTATGTATGATATATATATATCTCACATATTTGTATATACTCACACACACACACACACACACACACACTCACACATGAAACTTCTGAACCGTTTGTGGTAAGGTAAGCTGTCATATAATGACCCTTCCTTTCCCAGATACTTGTATACCATGAAGGACAGTACCAGTCTGGAGCATAACAGGGCATGACAGATGAATGAAGAACTTAACATTGGTTCAACACTGTCACTGCATTTAAGCTAATTGTCCCTTGACTCTGCCTTACAGGGACAAACCTATTATCTCTTCTGATTCAGGGTCCAAGGAATGATGTTGAAGACCTTTTACTGAATCTATTGGCCATTGTTATGTAGACTCTGGGGAAATGTCTACAGCTCCTTGGTCTATGTTAAAAATTGTATCGGTTTCTCTCACCCTTCTTCCTTTCCCTCCTCTCTCCTTCCCTCCCTTTGTCTTTTTTGTTAAATTGATGATTGATAGGCTCCTTATAGATTTGGGGTTTAACACCTTATTATATGTATAGACTACATATTTTCTTTCATCGCATTTTCTTACTTACTTGATTACTTCGTTTGTTCCTTAATCTGATGGTGTCCTGGCTTTCAATCCACTGGCATCCTGGGCTGCTTATTATTATTATTATTATTATTATTATTATTATTATTATTATTGCTTTTGCAGGAGGTGCTTTGGGTGTCATGTGTGAAAAAAGCCAAGATCAATGTCATGGAGCATTTCCCATTTTCTTTGAGATGAGGTATCGTTTCAGGACTTATGTTTAAATCTTGAATCTACTTTGAGTTTGACATAAGAGAGAAATCCAATTTCACTCTTTTCCAAGTGGCTATCTGACTTTCCCAACATCATTTATTGAAAAGATTGTCCTTTAACCTACCGTTAAGGACCAAGATTAGCTAGCCTTATATGTGTGGGTTTATTTCTACCTCACACGTCTCTGGCTTTCCAAGCTGGTAATTCAGAGTAGTAGAATAGTTCAATAAAATTATTTCTAGATGTAGGTAGCTATGTGACCTTTGTGGGAGAGGGAAAGCAGTGTTCATGGAAAGGAAGACATCTGTCATTTTTGCAAACCATTTGCTGTTATATTCCAACTTCCTAGACTCTGAGGTGAGACAATCCCTTGAACCTAAGAGTCAGAGGCCAGCCTGGACAATTCAGCCAGATCCTAGCTCAAAACATCGACCTTCTTAGTATGTGTGTGTGTGTTCCTATGTGTGCATGTGTGCATGTGCATGTGCGTGTGTGTGTGTGTGTGTGTGTGTGTGTGTGTGTATGCACATGCTCAACATTGGGTGTCTCCCTCAATTGCCCTCGAATTATTTTCTCACTCAGTCTGCAGCTCACTGATTCAGCTAGCCTAGCTGACCACTGAACTCCAAGGTCCTTCTTGGCTCTATATCCCCAGCACTGGGATGACAAGTGCTCATTTTTAAAAACATGGGTGATCCAAACTCAGGTCCTTATGCTTGTGTGGCAAGCACTTTACTGATGGAACCACCCCCAGCCTCTCTTTCTGGGGTGCCTGAAGTGTGGTTCTCCTGCGGTCTTTGAGGCTTTGTGGTTTTTCGTTTGTTTGTTTTGGGTAGTAGTAGAGGGTTCCAGAGTGCAGGCTGGTGCTCTAAGTTTATGGGAGAAGTAACCTTGCCTTTGGGTTCCCTTCTTAGCTGTCCAAGTTAACTCATCAGTACAAGGGGAGAGACAGAAATTCAAATTAAAGCTGGAAATTATGGCACATGCTTGCAATCCTGGCACTCAGGAGTCAAGGAAGGAGGATCCCAGCAAGTTCAAGGGCAGTTTGGTCTACACAGTGAGTTCCAGGATGGCAAAGGTCACACAGCTGAAGGAGGAGGAGGAGCAGCAGAAGAAGAGGAGGAGGAAGAGGAGAAGGAAGAGGAGGAGGAAGAGGAGGAAGAAAGGGAGGAAAATGAAGAGGAGGAAGAGGAGAAGGAAGAGGAGGAGAAGGAAGAAGAAGGAGGAGGAGGAGGAGAAATAAGAGAAATTTAAATGAGTAGGTTAAATGATGTAAATTATTTGAATCCTTCCAGAACCTGAGCATAGGAAACAGTGCAGAGGCTCCCCTTCCCAGCAGCACAACCTGCACCTCACAGGGATTTTGGAAAAATTATCACTAAATCTCTGCCTCATGTTAGCCATAAGGAATCATTTCTATTTATATAGGAACTATCCACTAAGACTGAGCAAGCTATGGTTGAGGACAGATTCCATCTCTGAAATTGGCTACATCTGTTTTGCTGAGGGAACGTTCTGCCATGGATGGCTTGGCTGTGAATTACCAGAAATACTCAAGAGAGCAGCAAGCTGCCTTCTGTCCTCACTCAGCAAAGAACCAAGTCATCACTGGATACGGCGAGTTGCCCAGAAACAGCCAGCAAGCAGAAGCTCCCGAAGGCCAAGGCAATGATTAACCTCAGGGATGGGGCCTTGCAGGAGCCTCTTCCTTAAACCATATCCCACGACTTAAATTCCTAGAGTGTGAAGGAAGGTACCCAAGACACAGAAATACAGGAAAGGAAGCCAGACAGACATGGGTGCAGAAGGAAATCTTATCTCTACCCCTTGGTTGTGAGTGAAGGAACACTCGGCTATGGAAAGGAGTTGCTAAGTTCACACTTCATTATTCAACACTAAGACAATACAGCCTTGGATACACGGTGGTGCTAAGAATGAGCTGCTGTACTACACTGAAGAAGACTCAGGGCTGGGGCCTTAGATCTCACATAGCGGTCTTCCTTCTCTACTTTTCTTCCCTTCCAAACACTTTACATCCTTAAATGGTTCAAGCTGAGGACCAACGATAAGAGCGGTCTCTTGAGAGATGAAAATGGTGGAGATGACAATGAAGAGTCAGACCAACAGATATTTGGGTCAAAAAGCAACGGGGCCAGGAAGTGGCCCCCCTGCTGCTGGGATTATCAAGAGAATGAGCCAAGGGTCACTGGAAGACCAATGTCATTGAGAATAGGAGAGAAGGAAGGGGAGTTCTAAGAGACCCTATGACTTGCAGTTTGGACACATGGGAGGGAAGTCATGCAAGAGGTCTGCACTGCCAAAGCCATCGATGTCAGAGTATTTGGCACCCAAATGAGAAATGGCACCATGAGCAAGGATGACAAAAGGCAAAAGGAGCGAGGAATGTCAAGGGCATCTCCACCCCTACCCCACCCTGGGAATATTTGCATTCAGTGCCAGACAGCCACATCAACGAACACACACACACACACACACACACACACACACACACACACACACACACACACACACACACACACAAAGCCTAAGAGAGTATATGAGGTCACAAGAAAGCATATGAGGTCACAAGAGAGTAAATGAGGTCACAAGAGGGAAAGCTACAGGGGATCTGACTTAAAGGCATCAGAGGACCTTGAGGATTCACTGGAATTCTGGTTGGCATACAAACCACAGATTTTAGAGCAAAGAAAGGATGAATTCCACACTATTCATTAATATTTGTGGGCATGCATCCATCTTTTTTTCTTAAAAAAGCACCTGTTCCTTATTCCTCTTTCCCAAACTCTCCAACTTGCTGTGAGAGAGTTGATAATTCCTCTTAAAGACTCAGCAGATATCGACAAACATTGATGAAAGCAATGGACGAGTGAACTCTAGGCTCCTAAGACAGTTATTGCTTATCCAGACCTTGTTCCCAGTAAAGCTGTACTGAGGCAGTGAGAGGAGTGTCCTGTCGTCACGGAACATGCAGTTCAGAGGTCCTTACCCTTTCCTACTCCTGGGTTTCTGTATCAACCACAAGAGGGGCACGACATTGGTACCACTTCTTAGAGCTGTTGTAGGAGTAACTAGGATAATGTGTTTAGTGTCTGGAATACAATAAGGACTCAAGAAAGTGTACAGTTTTAAATTGCCACTCTGGAATATTACTGACAAGGGCTCCTCAGTTCAAAAAATTTATTACTGGGCTAAGGAGATATCTCAATGGGTTAAGAGCTTGCTACACAAGCACAGAGACCTCAGAGCCTATGTAAAGCTCAACATGTCAGCGTGGTAGCACACCTCTGTAATTCTAGTGCTCCATGGGTGACATGTGAGGTGGGGACAGGAGAATCCCCAGAGGCTTGCAAGCCAGATCCTGTGGTACCCACAGAGGCAAAGAACAAGAGAACTGGTTTCAAGTTAGGTAACAGCTGAGCACACGCACACACACACACACACACACACACACACACACACACACACGGGGGGGGGGAGAGAGAGAGAGAGAGAGAGAGAGAGAGAGAGAGAGAGAGAGAGAGAGAGAGAGAGAGAACATTTAGTTATTGATACATACAATAAGGAACACGGAGGGAGCAGCTCACATCAGGGATGTCTAGACCGAGAGAGATGAAATAGTGAAAGAGACCAGTGTGGTCTGTCCTGGGTGGTATGATGACATCATCAGTGAAATAACAAAGCTAGAGAGGGCAGTGACTGGAGACTGAAAATGGAGATAGGTTTAAAATGCTATTGAACCAGGGATAGTGGTCCTCACCTTTAGTCCCAGCACTGGGGAGGTAGAAGCAGGCAGTTCTCTGGGAGTTTAAGGCCAACCTGGTCTACATAAAGTTCCAGGACAGCTAGTAGAGACCATGTCTCAAGCAAACAAACAAAACAGTGCTTTTGATAGGATAAGGAGGGGCTTGTGGGAGAGAGTAGGTATTCCAGAGGTTGGTTGAGATTAATAGCCAGAAATACCTGAACAGTTTTGGAGCAATTTATGAAACCAACTTCCTGAAAATAGAGAATCTGTGGAGTAACTGCTTGCATCATTTGGAGCCCAGCGGAGACTTGTACGTCAGCAGATCTAGGTTTTGGGTGGGGCTCAGGCTGTGGTTGAAAAGTCATGCAAGAGTCTAAGGAGGTATGAGGACTACGTGAGGTTAGAGAGACTCATATCTCACCCAGACTAGGGCAGGAGGACAGACTGACTGTACAAGGTTGAATACAATAGGTCAAATGAAGTCTGATGCTAATATTATACATATTCCCAAAGGCTGAAAGGTTTAATGAACACCAGCAGGATTGAAAGAAACCTTACTCCAGATGTTGTCCCTATTGAGCCTCTGAGCCTGGATCTTGGCCTTTAGATTAAGTGGAGCATCATGTGGAACAGGAGCAGAAATAGCACAGGCAGGGGCCAGCTGCACACCAGGAATATATTATGTGTAGCAGTGAGCAAGTGACACTCACAGCCCCTTTCTGGGGACTGCAGGTCTGAACCTTCCTAAACACCCGTAGATAGCATCATTCCTTTGGCACGTCCACACTTTGTAGAATACAGATTCTAATTGCATTTGGTGAGAAGCCTCCTCAGAACTCAAGTGTATTCAGCCATTTCATGTCAGTAGCAAAATATGGCATTAAGCGATAAAGTTCCTCTGCCAAATTAAATGAATCTAAGCATTCTATTCACAGATGAAAGGAGAAAAAAAAAACCACATGACGTGCCGCTTTAAAAACTGGTGACCAACTCCGAAACATCTGCTCTGAACAGATAGGACACAGACATAGTGGGCTGGATTACAGGATGTGCCTACTCCTATTTGCTGATCTCAATTAACAGGATAGATTTGCAGGGCATATAAATATAATCCAGGTTTAACATAATAATCTTTTGGGTTTACCTAAAATACCACCGGCTGCAAGCAAGTTATTATATTTGCCGACAGCTCATGGTGAAAGCACACATTGATATTTAAACACGAATATTTTCAACGATGTATTTAGTTTGCTCATACAAACTTTAAACTTTGTTTCAGATAGCAGAAGAGTGACGTCATGAGGGACTGAGATTGTTGTTCAACGGTGAAGTGCCTGCCAAGTTTGTGGGAGGCCCTGGGTTCAATAATTTATGTACCCAGAAATCCATTTTCCATAGGTTTCTGAAGTCTGTGGTGGCTCTTGATAGCCTTTAAAAACCTGCTGTATGTAATAAATCAACCAATAAGAGAGATATAAGCTTATGTTATCCTGAAAGTAAATCAGTAACGAAAATGTAACCAGTATATATAAAGTTTCCTTCCTGTCTAATCTCTTGTTCTCTGTCTGTCTGCTCTCTCTGTCTCTGTCTCTGTCTCTGTCTCTGTCTCTGTCTCTCTCTCTCTCTCTGCCTCTCTCTCTCTCTGTCTCTGTCTCTCTCTGTCTCTCTGTCTCTCTCTCTCTCTCTCTCTCTCTCTCTCTCTCTCTCTCTGTCTCTCTCTCTCTCTCTCTCTCTCTCTCTCTCTCTCTCTCTCTCTCTGTCTCTCTCTCTCTCTCTCTCTCTCTCTCTCTCTCTCTCTCTCAAATGTCTTCTGAATTCTAGCTTGGTTGCCAGGAATAATCTCTCCTATGGTTCATCCTCTTAGCTTCAGTGGCCGAGTGTAGCACTCCCTCAGCTATGAACGAAACTCCGAATAAACTAAGAGCATCACTGACATTTCCTTACTTCCCCCTGGGAAACCTTTGTAAAGAAAGCCAAGAGGGGAGGAGTGAGGTCTGGCACCACATCAGGGACCATCATAGTGGACCACAAGGGCCACTCTTGTCATTAAATGCTCAAAGTTGGTCTGAAGGAGCAAGCCGGGAGTGGAAACTGGAGAAGGGAAGAGTCTAGGAGCAGGACATGGCGGAAACTGCAGAGGGGAGCCTTTCTGGGCAGCCTTGTGCACCATTGCTGTCCAAAGCCTGGATCCTCACTCACTAGCAATGTGGTGTCAGCCTAGGTATTGGACTTCTGTAGCCAAACAAGGGTCACAGAATGTCTGCCTTTTGCTGGGCATGGTGGTACATGCCTGCAGTCTCAGCACTCAGGAAGGTGGGCCAGTGCAACTCTGAAAGCTTGAGGTCAGCCTGTGCTACTTAGCAGAATTCTGATCCAGACCATCCCAACGCTGCAAAACCACTCCAAGGGATGTTAGCATGGTTAAATGATTTAAAGGTGGCTGGAGCATTTAAGTGTTAACCAAACAAACATAAGATGCATGTAAACTGCCCATTACATCATAGGCGTGTGACGGGGTCATTGTTTATTACATATCAATAAGTGCTAGGCTGGAGAGTTGGCTCAGCGGTTAAGAGCACTGGCAACTCTTGAAGGGGACTCAAGTTCAATTCCCAGCACCCACAGGGTGGCTCACACCATCCATAGCTCCAGTTCTAGGAGATCTGACGCTCTCTGCGGGCACCAGCCATGTATGTGGTACACATACATACATTCCAGCATAATACTCGTACATAGAAAACAGTAAATCTTTACGAAAGCAGAGTGCTGTCTTCAATCCTTCTGTGACCAGTTTTCACCTCTAAGGAAGAACAATTACTCCCTATCGTGTGCTAAATCACTACCTAGCAATAGGAATTCTTAAATGGGTCTACCAGAAACAAGTAAGTCTTACTGAAAATATTTTAAGAATTGGTTTGGTTTTTTTTTTTTTTTGCTGATAATGAAAATGTAGTTTCTTAACAGCACTTCCCTAAAATCTATTCATAATATATTCCACTAAAGAGTGGGTGCCATTTCACTCCGTGAAACAAGGCCATCCTTTTTAATTTCAGAAGTGTCTTTGCCCAGACAAATGATGAATGTCATGTGGACCTTTGGTGCATAAATTGCAATGATTTTTTTAGACACAAACTTCGGGGCTGAGCTGCCAAGTCCGCATGCTTCTTTTCACGGTTTGCCAGCACAAAGAGCTACTTGGGGAAAACATTTGTTAAATGAGAAAGGCCACGTCATATTGAAGGACTTGCGTGGAGAGACGGTTAGCCTTGGCCTCAGGACTCAAGATCAAGTAGCTGCTGTTTCCTCCTTTGCCGCAGGATTATTAAGTAAATGAAAGACTGATTTATATGTGCATTTGCCCTTATTATCTTGCTGGAGTCCAGAGTATGGCCTGGAATACAAAATTCACATCTGGGAGTGATGTGCAGAAGGCACCGGCTCTCAGAACAAGACTAACAGACTAACATTTTGGTTTCCCATCAGCCCACGGGACCTAAAGCCAATTGTTCTCTTTGGCTTCCAAATCAAGTGGCTCATTGGCTATGCTAATGAGCTTTCTAGTTCTCACACCCTCCACAGAACCACCTAATTAAACAGTAGCATCTGCAAACCCAGAGAGGTGACAAATGTGTTAGGTTGGGTCGGAGAGTGGAAAACTACCAAAATCTACTAAAAGTACCAGAATGTTTATGGAGAGAGAGAAAGAGGGAGTGGGGGGGAGAAGAGGAGGAGGAGGAGGAGGAAGAAGAGGAGGAAGAGGAAGAGGAAGAAGAAGAAGAGGAAGAGGAGGAAGAGGAGGAGGAGAAGAGAAAGAGACAGACAGAGACAGACAGAGAGAAAGAGAGACAGAGACAGAGACAGAGAAATCTAGCAGGGGTGTAAGAGTCCTGAGGTATTTCCAGGAAGCCACAGGAGTCCTGAAAATACAGTTACTATTTATACATGCAAATTATGTGCTTCGTTATTATACAGAGGCCGTAAGCCGGGGGCATCACAGACTCCAGTGTGACCCTTGGGCTTAAGTACAGCTCTGTTATTTTACAAATGAAAACAAACAAATGATAATATCTGTTGTATTTCCTAGAGATGTTGAAAGGATGAAATTTGTGTCCTGCCAATGTTTTGTAAACTATTAAGTCTTTCTAGATTTTCTTTGTAAAAGTACTGAGGTTGTTACAGTTGGAAACAGACTCTCACTATGTTGCCCAGGCTGACCCCCAAACTCTTAACTGTAAATGATCCTCCTGCCTCCCACTCCTAAGTATGAGACTGTATGTATGCCACCATACCTAACTTCAGTCTCTGTTTTGTATTAAAAAAATCTTTTGGGGTTGGGGATTTAGCTCAGTGGTAGAGCACTTGCCTAGCAAGCGCAAGGCCCTGGGTTCGGTCCCCAGCTCCGAAAAAAAGAAAAAAAAAAAAGAAAGAAAAAAAAATCTTTTATCTCATGTGCATCAGCGTTGTGCTTACAAATAGACCAGGGCACCACGTGCACACAATGCCAGTGGAGGCCAGATGGCATTGTTACAGGTGGCTGAGAGCGGTCAGGTGGGTACTGGGAATTGAACCTGGGTCTCTCTGCAAAGCAGACAGTGCTCTTACCCACTGAACTATCTCTGCATGTCCCAGCTTCTGTCTTGTGGTATGGCTCCATTTACCTTTCGGTACACCATTCACTATGGATCTTAAACAGGGCGCACTACTGAATCATTACACACGTGTTTGCTGCTTTGGGGTAATGTAGTCATCCCGACCACATAAAGTCCTAGGGGAGTTACATATGGCTTCCAGAGCCAGCTACAGTCTATAGGACAAGGCCCATCGTCTAGGAAAGACTCATGTGTATAACGAAGAGGAAGAAGAAAGAGGAACCATGGCATATCTACATTCACATTGAAATCAATATTTTAAGACTATGTTATATAGAGGGTTATTTAAATTAATGTCATCTACTGAAAACATGTGGTCAGTGTGCAGGCCGGCATTGCAGCATTTAATATTGCTTAGATCAAGGGATATGACGCTTAATGGAAATGAACTTTAAAAGTTAGCTTTGACAAATGTTAATATACGTGGGGTATACAAATACTGAGAGATAGCTCAGTAGCTGAGAGCAATGACTGCTCTCTAAGAGGACCTGGGTTCAATTTCTAGTACCCACATTAACTGTCTATAATTCCAGTTCCAGGGGATCTAATGCCCTTTCCTGACCTCTGGAGGTGCCCAACACATACATGGGAAAGGAGATATACACACAGGCAAAACTCCCATATGCATAAGATTAAAACAAATATAAAATACATTTGTGTCAGAGACACAGTTAAGCAGCAGGCATGAATTTACTCCATGTCTCGGGGGGATGTAGGCACTAAAGGGAGACCTAGGGAGAGCATATTCTTAATAACACATCGAGCTACATGACGGCTGTCTGTATGAAGTGATGAGGGGTGCGCTGGCGAAGCTTGGGTATGTGTGTAATTTAATCTAAGCAAGAGAATCTGACAGGAGTGCTTGCATATGGAGCCCTGAAAAAAAAAGAAAAACAGAAACAAAAGTAAACACCGCTTTAGAGCATACAGATTCAAAAAAGCCTCTCAGGAACTTGTTCAGTTGGAGTTTAGGGGCACACACTAGTCACTGAACCTTCGAGAACACCAGTCAGACCAGCTGAGGCGATGGCTCGGTGGGTAACATGAGATCTGCATTTGCGCCCCGGGAGCCGCCTGATGTTACAAGAAAACAGAATCCTGAAAGCGGTCTCCTGCCCTCCACACAGATGTTGTGGCTGCATCTCCTCCAGGGCAATAATGTAAAAGCTCCCAAAGAATTACAGGCTGACTCAAAAGGTGGGCAGAGAGAGGGAGGAAGGGAGGAAGGTCAGGCTTCCAAAATCTTTCGTTTTTCCAATTCTTTTCCTCACACAGATCAATAAAGCTTTTTGTTTAAAACAAGCATGGCGGTATACACCTTGGGAAGGGGAGACGAGATGAGAAGCTCAAGGCCATTCTTGGCTATATAGAGTGAGATGCCAGTCTGGGCTACGTGAGGCTATTGGTTTTTTTTTTTTTTTTTTTTTTTTTAAAGCCTTTGCTGTTGAAATCCCAAGTTAGCCCTCTTCATTTGTCTTCCATCCTTGGGTCTTACGGTGTAGGGTCTTTGCAGAGAGACCCTGGCACATGAAGGCTAGTCCTTGAGAGGGATGACAAGAGCTGAAATAAACCACACTCGTGATGCATCTATCACTGTTTTGTCCTGAGCTTTATTTCACCAATCTGGAAAGTTCTAGAGTCCCTATCAGCAGAACTAGTGCATCCAACTGACATCTGCCTTGTGCTTACTGATGCTGCTCTAACGCCATTAGAGATTCCCTGGAAAAGACAACCTCAGGTGTTTTAAAGGGATAGGAATGGTTATTATTTTTTAATAATCAGAAAGGCTAGTCAAAATATTTTTACATCCCATTAAAGAAAAAAAAAAAAGAAAATCCTTAACACAGTGTCTAACACTAAATGCTGACTTGATAGTATTTTTCTGCCTTCTAAATATTTTAAATTGTCATTATGATTACTTTGAATTTATGTACTTAGGGTGAAACAATGATCTAAACAAAAAACTTCTATGAGTCTTTTCATAAAGTAATTTTTATTTAATTGGTTTTATTTTATATGCATTGGTGTTTTGCCTTTTATATGTATGTCTGAGTGAGGCTGTCAGATTATGAAGTTACAAACCATTGTGAGCCAGGAATTGAACCCAGGTCCTGTGGAATAACAGCCAGTGTTCTTAACCACTGAGCCATCTCTCCAGTACTACCCCTCCACCCCCAAGGTTGTTTTTCTTTTCTTTTTTTTTTAATTTATTTATTTTATGTATGTGAGTATACGGCCACTGTCTTCAGACACACCAGAAGAGGGCATCAGATTCCACTACAGATGGTTGTGAGCCACCATGTGGTTCGGGGAAAGCAGTCAGTGCTCTTAACTGCTGAGCCATCTCTCTAGCCCCCATTTTTTTCTTTTTCAAGACAAGATTTCTTTGTGTAGCCCTGTCAGTCCTGGAATTCACTATGTAGACTAGGCTGGCTTTGAACTCAAGTGTTCCACCTACCTTTCCCTCCTGAATTGTGGGATTAAAGGCATGGACTACCATTGCCTGGCTTGAAAGAGTCCTTTAACATAGGGAAAAACCCCAACAACAAACCCTGTGGCTGCATATACCATGACGTACCTCAGGAAGCACCTGACATTTGCTCGTGCTGCTGCCTGTTACTGTTGCTTTGCACAGCAGCAGCTTGGGTCTACTGCCCTCAACTGACTGATGAAAAACAGAGCCACTGAGAAACTGTGTGTCTTCATTTGTGTGACAAACTGGGGCTTGTAAAGTTAAGTACGCTGGGATGTGGCTTGGTAATAGAGAGCTGACATAGAATGCCCCAGGCCCTCAGTCTGATGTCCTGGCACCACCACAAAGGAAGGAGAAAGAGAAAGGGAGAAGAAATATCAGAGGAGGAGGAAGGAGGGTTCACTAGGTGCCAGTGAGGATAGGGAGGGAGACAGAGAGGAGGTTAGATAACAGGTGTGGAAGGACAGTTAAGTTCTTGTCTTTTGTAACCTTCTGGTGTGACTATGGTTTATAAATCCCTATTATGTATTTCATGAAGGGGAGAAAGACAGACAGACAGACAGACAGACAGACACACACACACACACACACACACACAGAGGTAAGAGAGAGAGAGAGAGAGAGAGCGCACGTTTAAAGGCTCCAAACACAATGAAATGATGCGCTATAAATGCTAATTATACTGATTTGATAATTATATATTGTACACATGTACTGAATTATCTCTGTACCCCACAAATATGTACAATTACTATGTCAATTAAAGAGAAATTAAAAAAAATCACCACAAAAAACCCCTAAGTATAGAAAGCCTGAGAATCGGAGGCATTTGCTCTCTTGTTTTGTTTATGTTAAGAGTATTCTGCACGCTAATTAGCTCATGACCTAATTAGTGTTCTACATGTAAACATGAACCATTGTTGGCTTTGAAATAAGATCTGGTACAGAAGGATGAATGGAGGAATACACCGAGCTAGGAGTGTCTCAGGAAATCAGATGTGTCTGGAGCACAGACTGCAAAGGGCAGGAATGCCCCTGGGGTTGGGCGAGGGCCTAACTGTCTGGAGGGCTGGGGTGGTGAAGTGCTGTCTACAGCCTTCTCCGAGGCAGAGAGGTGTGGCTTTCTCTGTTAACAGGACTGGTTCTGGAATAAGCCCCTAAAAGCACCAGTTCTCACCGGCCTTGGTCACACGGCAGCTCCCGGCAACAACTGTGGGGAGGATAATTTCTTATTTTCTTTTATTCCCTCCCCTTTTTGATTCCATTTAGTGTGTTATATCTTAATCAAAAACAGTTCTGTGGAAATTCTTCCTTTCTATTCTGATATTTGTTTCCTTTCTACCCTGATATTTCTAGAATTTGAAATTGCATTGGGGAGTCTGGAGAGGTGGCTCAGTGGTTAAGAGCACTTGCAGCTCCTCCAGAGGACCCAGGTTTGATTCCCAGCACCCACATAGTGGGCTTTTAATTCCACCTCCAGTGAATCTGATGCTTTTTTGGTCCTTATAGGCACCAGCATACACATAATGCACATAAACTCATGTAGCCACACACATAAACATAATTAAACTTATAAATAGAAAAAATTAAAATTGCATTTGATTATTATTGTATTATTATATATTACCACATTTGTCATATTCTAGCAAGAGTTTTTCCTTTTCTCTCCACATTTATAGCATATGACTCATTACTTCAAAATCATTATGGTGATATTACTGTTTTCTTATTAGCCTATAATTTATTTGCTTATGATTAGAGTTACAAATCTATTATCAGACTCAGTTGCAAACCTTGCCCATTAGAACCAAGTATGCTGTTAGAAGTGTTATTTTTTTCTTAACAAATCCCAGTTTGAACTTGGTGAAATGCTTTTCTCAACAGGAGAGAGTTCTATGCATGAAAACAAAATTAGCTGTATCAGCCAGGAACCTCTACCCACTCAAAGTCCATAGGAATCCCACGCATTTCGAAAGGGAACAAAAAGCCACTGCCACATTTTTCTGTTTCCAAATGTATTCTGTGTCCGGTGACTGCCATGTATGTACGGATGTATCTAGAATGATTGCCGTGGGGCCAACAGCTCCTCATTGTCGTCTAGCTCTTTTGTCTGCCTCTGGCATAAGTAAATAAACAGCAGATGTACTCACCACTACCTGAGTCTCACATGTTTGCAAATTCTGAACATAGAACAGAGTAAAACACTGTAAAGAAGAATCCTTGGGTGTTTTCTGGAATCTGAACTAAGTCACCTCCATCCATAAAGAAGGACAGAAAGGATCTTATGTGTACAAACAGTGGATTCCAACCCTGAGATCTCAACTCAGAATCTGCCGGCCACTGAGTAATGGTGACGTGGTGTTATAGCAAGGCTGGTAGAGAGGAGTCTGAGGGTTTGGCTGCCTGAGCTCCCACAGTCCCATAGAACATGGACAATGAGAGATTCGGAGATGGTAGCTAGCCAGAAGATACAGCAGACACACTCAGAGGCACACAACCAATTGGGATCAAGTGGTCCAGGTCCTGCCTGGCCAGAGTGATGCTAGGTTCAGAGCAGGCAGAATACAGGGTCATGATTGGTGGAGGGACTCACAGTACTACAGTGGATGAGAGATACTGCCATGACCAGGAGATACATTTTCTTTTGAGTTGATTAGAGGTTGATTGTTTGAGTTAAGCTACTTTTAAATTTGTTTAAAGATTTATCGTATTCATTTGTGTGTAAGCCCAAAGAGGGTAGAAGAGGCCATCTGATCCTTGGGGCTGGAGTTACAGGCCTTTGTAAGTCTCCCAACATGGGTCCTGGGACAGAAACCTGGGTCCCTGTCATTAAACAGCCAGTGCTCTTAACTGTAGAGTCGACTCTCAAGCCCTCAACTGTACATTCCATGTTTAGGTGATGAACAAGATAGAAGTGCAGGAAGAAGGCCATTAGGATGCTGACAGAACACAGAAGCTACTTCTCTTTAAGGGAGCCTTAGAGAATAGATGGAAACACTCTCTTTACCACTGATCCTAGTATGAGTAGTGAATATGTAATGAAATTTCCTGAGTGCGATATGAATGAGGGGTCATCACAGGAGGAAACTGATCTGCTGGTCCAGACTCGACAGAAGCAGCAGGCAGACAGAAGATGCCGGCTTTTCCTTGGCACGATGCCCATACGGCTCTCATATAAGCTTCTAAATCAAGCTTGTAACCTTTATGAAATGGCTCCTATCGAAGTAGCTCACTTATATTTGGTTTTCCACTTTAAAGCCCCTTGAGATACTATTGCTGTATTCCTCTGCCTTAAAGGAAAAAAAATATAAATATCTAATCAGGAGGATTTTAACATCGCAGTCACGACAGAAAGCAGTGAGTGGTACGGAGCCACCAGGGGTGATGTTTGGACCAATAAACTAACGGTGGCAGTTAGTGGCAACTAGATCTTTATCTGCCCTAGGATAACTCAGTGCTGATGCTGTTGACCTACAATGCAGACATTATAGGTGGCTGGGTTAGTAAACAGAAGATCACAGGAAACAGGATAGAGACTTGAGAAAGACGGTGTCCATTAACAGCACAGTGCTTGCCTCCCAGGCATAAGGTCCTGGGTTTAATTACCAGCACCGCACCACGAAAATGAAACAAAACATCAGCTACACAGGATGGAGGCAGAGACATCTGCTGACTGAGTGATTGTACCACCATTCACAAAATATCCCAGCAGTATGCTGGTCCACCTCTGACTATTTAAAATAGCCAGATGCTTGGAGAGTCTAACTCAGGAGGTCTGGGAGAGGGGCCTGAGCAATGTTCATTTTTGAAAAGCTGGACATATAATTTAAATGTGGAACCAGAACATGCCAAGGACCCCTGAAGAACACAGTAAGGACTGAGTGAATTAGTGAAGGAACACAGTAAGGACTGAGTGAATTAGTGAAGGAACACAGTAAGGACTGAGTGAACTAGTGAAGGAACACAGTAAGGACTGAGTGAACTAGTGAAGGAACACAGTAAGGACTGAGTGAACTAGTGAAGGAACACAGTAAGGACTGAGTGAACTAGTGAAGGAACACAGTAAGGACTGAGTGAGGAAACAGTCCCTCTGCATGACAGGGTCTTCAGATCCATGGACCAGAGGGGTGGGGTGGAAGCGAGCACATTCTATGTTCTAAGTCTTCTCACTTAAATGTTACACCAGAGTCAACTCCACCGAGCAAAGCTCACTGACATCTGGTGATGCTCACAAAGAGAAGGTGGCAGAGAGAACGAAGGATCTGCATGCTCTGAACATCCAAGGGAGACCATAGTTTCTTGTCCCACTGTTGAGGGAGACAGAGAGAGGGGCTGCTTGGGAGGTACTGAATAAGGAGGTATAGGGTGTGAGGCAGGTGGGAGAGGACAACGGCTTGGAACCAAAGAGAAGAAATCTATTCTCTGTTAAGGCAAGAAGAGGTCACGGGGGCACGATTCCTTAATGAGACTGGGATGAAAGCAAAGAAAAGAAAAGCTCTGAAGCAGTGAAGGCAAGTGAGGGCCAGTCCCCCAAACTGAGCAGTGTGATCTCAGCCTACAAAGCCAACAGCCCTGGTGAGGAGAGCCCTGATGTCTGCCTGCTTGGATGGATGGACTGCCACCTGCCTTGGATGGCAAAAGCAGTTACCAAGTCACATAAATAAGGTCACTTTGAGCTTGAAAAGTGAAGAAAGAAATTGAGGAAGATCTCAGAAGATGGAAAGATGGCCCATGCTCATGGATTGGCAGGATTAATATAGTAAAGATGGCCGGCCATTTTGCCAAACGCAATCTACAGATTCAATGCAATCCCCATCAAAACTCAATTCTTCATAGAGTTAGAAAGAGCAATTTTCAAATTCATTTGGAATAACAAAAAACCCAGGATAGTGAAAATTATTCTCAACAATCAAAGAACTGGGGGAATCATGATTCCCAACCTCAAGCAGTATTACAGAGCAATCGTGATAAAAACTGCATGGTATTGATATAGAGACAGACAGACCAGTGGAATAGAATTGAAGACCCAGAAATGAATCCACACACCTATGGTCACTTGATTTTTGACAAAGGAGCCAAATCCATCCAATGGAAAAAAGATAGCATTTTCAGCAAATGGAGCTGGTTCAACTGGAGGTCAGCCTGTAGAAGAATGCAGATCAATCCATTCTTATCATCCTGTACAAAGCTCAATTTAAGTGGATCAAAGTCCTCTACCTAAAACTAGATACACTCAAACTAATAGAAGAGAAAGTGGGCAAGAGCCTTGAACACATAGGCACAGGGGAAAATTTCCTGAACAGAACACCAATGGTATATGTTCTAAGATCAAGAATCCACAAAAGGGATCTCATAAAATTGCAAAGTTTCTGTAAGGCAAAGGACATTCGGCAACCAACAGATTGTGAAAAGATCTTTACCAATCCTATATCCGATAGATGACAAATATCCAACATATACAAAGTACTCAAGAAGCTAGACTCCAGAGAATCAAATAATCCTATTAAAAAATAGAGTACAGACCTAAACAAAGAATTCTCAACTGAGGAATACCGAATGGCTGAGAAACACCTAAAGAAAAGTTCAACATCCTTAGTCATCAGGGAAATGCAAATCAAAACAGCTTGAGATTCCACCTCACACCAGTCAGAATGGCTAAGATAAAAAACTCAGGTGACAACAGATACTGGGAAGGATGTGGAAAAAAGAGGAACACTCCTCCATTGTTGGTGGGATTGCAAAGTGGTACAACCACTCTGGAAATCAGTCTGGAGGTTCCTCAGAAAACTGGACATAGTACTACCTAAGGACCCAGCTATGTCAATCACTTCTGGGCATATATCCAAAAGATGCTCCAACATATAACAAAGACACATGCTCCACTATGTTCATAGCAGCTTTATTTATAATAGCCAGAAACTGGAAAGAACCCAGATGCCCTTCAACAGAGGAATGGATACAGAAAATATGGTACATTTACACAATGGAGTACTATTCAGCTACTAAAACCAATGACTTCATGAAATTCTTAGGCAAATGGGTGGAATTAGAAAATATCATCCTGAGTGAGGTAACGCAATCACAAAAGATCACACATGGTATGCATTCACTGATAAGTGGATATTAGACCAAAAACTCGGATTACTCAAGATACAATTCACAGACCACATGAAGCTCAAGAAGTTGGAAGACCGAAGAGTGGATGCTTCTGTCCTTTTTAGAAGGGAGAACAAAATACTCACAGGAAGAAATCAGGGACCAAATGTGGAGCAGAGACTGAGGGTCATCCAGAGACATCCATCCCATATACAGGCACCAAACCCAGACAATATTGCTGATGCCAAGAAGTGCATGCTGACAGGAGCCTGATATAACTGTCTCCTGAGAGGCTCTGCCAGAGCCCAAGAAACACAGAGTCAGATGCTCTCCACCAACCATTGGACTGAAAATGGGACTCCCAATGGAGGAGTTAGAAAAAGGACTGAAGGAGCCGAAGAGTTTTTCAACCCCATAGGAAGAACAACAATATCAACCAACCAGACCCCCCAGAGCTCCTGGAGACTAAACCGCCAACCAAAGATTATATATCTCAGAGGATGTACACATATGTAGCAGAGAATGGCCTCGTCAGGCATAAATGAGAGGAGAGGCCCTTGGCCCTGTGAAGGCTCAATGTCCCTGTGTAGGGGAACGCCAGGGGTGGGAGATGGGAGAGAGTGGGTGGGTGGGGGAACCCTGTCATAGAGGCAGGGCGAAGAGGGAATGGATAGGGGATTCCAGAGGGGAAATGGGGAAAGGGGATAACATTTGAAATGTAAGTAAACAAAATATTCAATAAAAAAAAAGAAACATGTAAGAATAGATGGTTCTTGTTGTGATCTTCTTCCACAGTTTAAAAAAAAAGCCAATATCTATAGATATTATAGCTATTATGTTATTTTTTCTATGAAAAAATGCCAATAAAATCAGTAAGGTCTGTCCAATTTGGGGGACTGATTATAATAAAATATCATAATGTGGGTGGGTTATTTTCGATAGGAAACTTGTGCCTTGTGGTTCTGGCGGCTAGGAAGTGGTAAGACTTAGCAGAGACAGCCTGGGGCAGACACTGACACAAAGCTCCGATTGCTTTATACGACGCATCTCATCGTGACACTGCGTGGTGGTACAGGAGAAATGATCTCCTCGGGCCTCACGAGCTATTAACCCGAGCATGATGGCTCTACTCTCAATACCTGATCATTCCCCGAAGACCCCATCGCCTAATGCCGTCGTCCGTCACAGAGGGAGCTAAGCTCCGATATAAGACGTAAGGGGCCATTACATGCCTTCCGCAGCGGTGTTTCATGCAGCCCAGGAATTGGAGCCAATTTCCATGCTACCACCTGAATGTTCAAAGGCGTTGGAAGCAGTAGGGGGGTGGACATTTTTCTCTCTCTCAAATCATCACTCTAACCCAGCTCTACAGAATGGATAAGCAGATGTGAATCTTTATCGATCAGCTTTCTTGGAAGATATGTTAGACAGAGATTAGAATATAAAGCCTTTTCAAACTGATATATCTTTATCTATGCCTACCTATGTATCACCTATCTGTCTACCAATCTATCACCTATCTATCTATCTATCTATCTATCTATCTATCTATCTACCATCCTTTTCTTGATATGGCAGGAAGTTCTTTGCTTAATATATCCATACAATCATCATTTCGGACATTCAGTTGAGAGTTCTGGTATCCTATGATTTATACTCGCTTTGTAAGATTTTGTACCTTAGAAAATTATACCAGTTAACCATTCTAAAATTTCAAAAAGTTTTAGGCCTGAGTAAAATTTCAAAACAAAGAGTTGGGGGGTGGGGGGAAACAGTAGAAATTAGAGGTACCACAATCGGATTCCTAAGAGTTCAAATTATGGGCTCTGGCACTCACTGGATGACTTTGGACAACCTCTTTAAATTCATTATGTCTAGCTGTTTCTATAAAAAGGGTAGGCAGGCCTTTTTCCATTAAGACATGAAAATTAAGTATAATTGCTTATGTCTGAAACCTTGAAAATTGCCTGAAGTTTATCAAGTATCCAACAGACCATGATTTTTAGTCACTCTTAGCTATCTGATCTAGAGTATAAATTTTCCCATGAAGTGCTTATACTGGAGAGCACATTAGGTCCTGGCCACAGCACATCTAATACGGACTGTCAGAAAGACTCGAGGCGTGTGCCTGGTCACCTGAGGCTCTAAAACTCAGCCAGGCTCCAGAGCTGACGTTCTTCATTCTTGTTGACAATAGTCTCCCTGAGTGAAAGAGATCTCAGCTTTGACAATCAAGAGTCAATGAAAAAATATGCTCTCCTGGTGGGTATCTAATTGAATCTTGTCTGCCTGCAAAGTACAATGATATGATTTATTATGAAATGACCTGAAAGGTGACTGATCGCAGAGGGATGACCACTGTTTATTCAGACTTCTGTTTTCAGAAGGTAATTAATCCTTCTCAGTGTTCCAGTTAGTTCCTTCTCAGTATCTGCTACTTGCATATATGATTCATTTCCATAACCAAATAATGACCGCATTTTTGCCGAAGATCCGCTGGGCCTATACTCACTGGATAGACTTGTAAATAGAGTCATGTTACTTCATTGGCCACTGGTACCCATGCCTCTCTTTGTATCAGTTAGTTTTACAGTAAGAGGTTTAGGAGAGAAAGCTCTGTTGTTTGAGGTTAATGGTTTACGTGTCCGTCTATCTATTCCAGGAAAGCATTCCTCTCCTTGTGTTGCCTGAAGCAGGGAGATGTGAGGCTTGCCTACATCTTAGACCCAGTCTGTGCTGAGTCCCAGGCCACACTAGCTAACCTCAGAGTTAGCATTTTCTCCAGGTTTGGATGGTCTGAAACTTAGGAAAGAGGACTGAAATACCCTTTCTCAAATACTGTTGAGTTCTCTGTCTGGCTGTATCCACTCAGCTCTAATTTAGCAATGGCCACTGGCTTTATTAGGAATCCATTTTCTTATCTTCCCAGGCCAGACGACTGTATCTTCTCTTTGCATATTTTTTCCTCTGTAAAAAAATATTTACTCATGTATCTGTTTGTTTGTTTAGGTTTCTTTTCTCCCTAAGCTGACTTCATGAAACACAGGTGCCATTTGCTCCTCGGAGAGTCTGTTCTCATTGGTCTGACTACGACTCTTGTTAGAATCTCCTCACTTTTGACCATTTCTGTATCTTTAAGGACCTGGTCCTACACCTAGAATTTCTTGTTTCATTTTTATTTTCTTTGTTTGGAGACAATGTCTTGGTACATGGTTCAGGATGCCCTTGGACTCACTAAGTAGCCCATTCTAGCTATAAACTTGCTGAAATTCTCCTGCCTCGGCTTCCTGAGTGCTAAGGTTACAGGAGAATGTCTGTTGCGGTACACGCAACCAGTTGCAGAGGTCAGGTCAAGCCCCAACGATCCTGAACACGCTGTCACAGCTGACTCTTCCTGAAATATTAGAGGATGTTGTCACCCACCACCAGAAGGTATTCTGCCCAGCAATGTGGTTTTAGAGTTTTTGTTGTTTCACAAGACCACATTGACAAAACGTTGCTGTGACTTAACCATTAAGGAATCAAATAGCTCTTGGAGGAAGTTGGAGACTTACATACTTCTGGTGCTCTGAATTCAAGTGTTGAACGGGTCTCATATTTAGAGCATAGATGTAAAGATTTTGCACATTCCTGGCTGGCTGTGAGCCTTCCACACAGTACACTAGTTGGCTTGCTTCTTTGGCTTCTACCAGACGGTCCTTTGCCAAATTCTTCTGGAATTTGTTTAAAGGCATCAAATGCGTTTTGCACCCCAAAAGAGTATTTGATTTTCTTGTCCAAGGAATGTGTGTTGATTACAGTATGACTACCAGTGTTGTGGGGTGCTACAGATGTAGTGGAGTTTGGTGGCAGCTCTGGATTTGAAACTGAGGTGTGATACGTAGGTGCTTATCTTGCTAGAATGTGGTACCTATTGCTTTTCTATGTACCCACTGCCAACTGAACAGTTTGGATCCTGTTTTTTTTTTTTTCCAATGTATAATGTCTTATCTTTTCTAATTTCACATCATGAGCAGCCCTGTGGCTATTCTAAGGCAACTGCAGATGAGGAGGTCAGCCAAGAACGTTTTCGTTTGTTAGCTGAGAGGTTTGTTTTTATCTGTCCTACAGCTGACTAAGTAGAATGACTCAGGACTGTTGCATGTATGTACCTGACAGGTCTCCCTGACTGCTGCCCCCACCCCATTAAAGGCCCCACTTGGATGAGCTAAGTGAGGAATGCGTGATGACTGAGTAAGAGTCCTCTGGCCAGAGAAGCTGCATCACATGTCACAAAGATGAAAGGGACAACTCCTCGCACAGCATCGCCCTGGACACAGTTAGGGGCACTCATTAGCAGAGATGGACCGCCAGCAGAAATGCCTTCCTTGAGTCCTGCAGCTCATTCCAGATGTAACCACCCCTAAGCGGATGTCATAGGAAAAGGGGTCATTCCTCATGGCTAAGGCTGAATTCCTATAACGTTCTGATATCCTTTCCTTTTGCTTCTTTCACAGAGAAATTCCATCAGTCACTGAACTCTCTCCTCCATCACTCACACCCCTGACCAGCATCTTCCTATCTTAAGGGGGAAAAAAAAAGTCAGAAGCAAAAACTGCTTCTCATATCCCCGATCTCCCATAATTCTCCTCTGCCCTCACTTTTTTGGAGACAGTGGAGAACAGGGGTTGGAGAATGGGCCCTCACAGCTAGCTGCAGTGTCTGGCCTCAAGTTATACACCAGACGGCTGTGTGACGATGCTACTTAACCAATAAAAAGGGGATGATGACCTCATCCGAGCAGAGCTAAGAGCCTGGTGTTAGGTCATGTGTGTCAAGGACCCAGAACAAACAACTCCAGGTTTTAAATATCCCAGCACCCAGCTGGGCAGAGTTCTCTGTAAATGGTGTATCATCTGCAGGCCTTTAGCCCTCATCTTGTGTGTCTGGCTCTGTGCATGGGCTTCCAAGTTGACAGAAGCTGTGTTGGAACCGTCCTTGTCTTCTTCCTGACTCTGACATTCACTCTTCTGTTTCCATTGGCCCTTCTCCCCAAATATGTCAATGGAAGGTTCTGTGGCAAGCCCACTAGTGGCATTCTAGGTAAAACCAATCAATTTATTTATTTCAATGCTTTTTTTTTTTTTTTAAACAGGGGACAGGAGTGTTTAGCAGTGCTACAGTTTGATTTGGACTATCCCCCAAAGTCCTATGTGTTAGAGACTCAGTTCCACGGTTGGGGAGGCAGTAGAACTTCAAAAAAGTAGGGCTTTGGGGTTGAGTGTTAGGTCCCTGGAAATGTGAACTTAGAAACTGAGATCCAGCCTCTCGCTCTTCCTCTGTTGTTCTTGGTCATGAGATGAACACTTTGCCACCCACCCCCACCCCACATGCTCTCCACCAGATGTGCTGCCTAGCAACAGGCCCAGTTCATCACGGAACGGGATCCTTAAAACCAGGAGGCAAAAGAGCCTTTCCCTTTCTAAGTCACCAGCACCTGGCATGTGTTACATTGATGGGCAGCTGATGCACACAGGCAGTGGCGTCCATGACGTCTCCTAGCTGCCCTCTTTCTCTTTTCGAAGCTTCCGTCCCTTAGACTTTCCTGATTCTCACACTCCATATTCATTATGCTTATCCCCCACTTCTCCGAACATTCTGTCTCAGGCTCCTCTGAGGACTACACTTCCTCTGAGGGCCTTCTAAATATATCTGCAACACAAAACTAAACTCAGACATGGGGAGAAAAAGAAAATTCCTTTGTGTTGATTAGAATTAATCTGATTCTCCTCCTAAGCTCATACCTACTGTGTAGCAAGGAAACAAAATAGCTAAATGTTTGGTCTAATGTGAAGTGGGGGCTTAGTAATTTACAAACACCTAGTGGTAGGGCTCAGCTGCTCCTGAATACGAAGGAAAGGGGTCAAGGAATGTACCTGCTCCCTCCCAAGGAGACTGCAATTGGCTCGACCGAACACTCCAAAGTTCTTTTGTTCATTCCAGCTGTTTAGCCTTAGGGTTTGGGATCTGGCATTAATGACAGGGACTCATTTCTTTGCCATGCCACCTTTCTAACAAGGTAGAAATGGCTAGTTAAGGTATATATACATGTCCCCTCCAGTTACCTTACATCCCTGACTATTCTTAAATGATTCCAATCATACCATATCCTTCAGGTCAACCTGGATCCACAGCCGTCTACTCATTTTAAAGTGACAGCGAGAGGAGAAAGTGGGACACAAAGTTTATGCCTGTGCACACGAACATTACACACACCTTATTAAATGCTACCGTAGTAGCAATGGCAATAGTGACATCTTTTTGTTTTTGAAACAGGACCTTAACGTAGCCCAGGCTGACTTCAGTTTTTCTATGTAGCAAAGGATGACGCCAAACTTGTGATTCTCCTATCTCCACCACTCCAGTACTAGGATTACAGACATGGAGCTAATGCCTGGCTTATGGTGTGCTGGCTAATGCCTGGCTTATGGTGTGGAGTCCAGGGCTCCATGCTTACTTCTTAAAGTATGCTAGCACCTGAGCTGTAGCCCCAGTCCTGATCTCCACTCTTCTCTAGACAAGTCACGTGGGAGTGAAAGGAAACTTCAGTGTGGAGAGTAACGATCAGGAGGACATCCAGAGAAGAAGGGATCGGCAGACTGGAAGGGAGATTGTAAAATTTGTCACCCACTCAAAATAGATACGTATGACATCGTTCTATACTGAGAGAACAGCTGGCTTTAGCATCAGGTCAAAGTGGGATCTCACTAATGGGGAATACAGTTCTTGCTTTAGCTCAAGGCCGGGGTTTGAACAAGTCTGTTGTCATTTGTCATCCTGTCACAGAGAGGTCAATGCAGTTACTGCATTTCTTCTTATCTACAACAGCATAGACTCCGCTGGCATCATTAGAGAGAACTGAAGTGTCACACTGCCCTGTATTCACAGATCAGCCTTGGAGTCACCTCCTTAATTATTTCAGAAACACCTAACAGCTAGCATGAAGCCTGGCAGAGGAAGGAAGCACTCACAGCCCAGGAATGAATGATCGCGTTCTCCTTTCACTGAGGACGATAAGACGGCTCATTCTTCCATTCCCAAATATTCCACAAAGAAAAAGATGTTGGCATCTTCAATTGCACTCTGAATAGAGAACAAGTAGGAAAGAAGTCATAGGGAAAAAGGGGGGGGGAAGCAGTAAGCAGCTGCAGCTATGTGAACACAGGACATTAGGGATAGAAGCAGATAAATCACACATTCTGCAAAACGGTCGGCAACTGTGAAGACAAACGCCAGCAAGGGCATCGCAACTTCCTGGCTAACTGCACATTTCCACATAATACACATTTCCCCTTAATTCTTCTATCATAATTCAGCATCTAATTAACAATGCTAATCAAGGCATGTCTAGTACACGGTCCACAGACAAAAACACTTATGTAAGAGGTTATTTTGAATTCAAACGTCCAGTTTCCCCTCAGAGAAGCAGCCTTCCTGGTGCTCAGTGGCATACTCTCACACACGCTGTGGGCCCCCGCATTGAGATACAGTGGTGGTGTAATTTTCTAAGAATAGCAATGGTCACTACAAGTTCTTAGCAGTTCCCAACCTTTTTAGACTTTTAGTCTTTGGAAATTCTTGGAAACAACACAATATGCAAATTTAATACATCTGGAAGGTATATTAAGGTTAGCCAAGTTCAATTTTCATTAATTTTAAAATACCAAGAACTAGGGCATCCACGTACCCTATGAAAAGATTATCCTATAGTTTTCCACACCAATACCAGATGGGATATCTTAGAACACATTTATTCATATTTTACTATTGATGTCTGGCCCTCCTGCACCATTGTTAGCCACTAGACAACCCCAGCACAAGACAAACATACACAAAAGCCATGGTTACCAGATCCAGATTCGCATAATCTTTACTCTGACCTGATAAATGCTTTACATTAGTGTCTGCTAGCCAGCTTTTCATTATTAGAGTAAGTGACTGAGATAACCAACCTACAAAAAGAAGCTCATTTTAGCTCAGCCCTTCAGCAGCTCTGGGCCATGCTCAATTGGCCTGTGGGTTTGGGGCTCACTGAGTGGTGGTACAGGATGGGGGAGCACCAGGCAAAACAGAATATGTGGACAACAATGAGAAAGAGAACCAGAAAGACACCACGCTCCATAATCCCACGTGGCATGCCCCAGTGACCTAAAGACCTCCTCCAAGGACTGGTCTCTTAACCTTTCCACTACCTTCCCAAAATGCCTAAGTGGGACTAGGCTTTAATTCATGTGTTTGGGGGGGGGGATCAGTCTAGATCTAAACTATAACAATAAGACTCATTTAAAGTTATGTGTTAGAGACGGGATTCTTTTTCTTAGCATAAAGACAGATACATTGTATCACACATCTATTACAATTCTTTTTAAAAGCAAAACAAAAACAAATAGCTTTATTGAGCTGGGTGTGGTGGCACAGACTTTAATCGCACTAGCAGGGAGGGAGGGCAGACTGGTCTACACAGCAAGTCCTAGGCCAGCCAGAGCTACATGGTGAGACCCAGTTTCAAAAACAAAACCCAAATAGCTTTACTGCGATATAGTATATGGTATAGAGTGTATAGTATACATTTAAATAGACACCTCAGAGGCCTTTATTATATGCCCAGGGCTATACAACTATCCTCACAACCTAATCTTGCGATGTTTTCTCCCCTGTAAGAAGGAAGTCCATCGCTAATGACAGCTGGTTCTACTTCCTCCGAGCCTCGCTTCCCACTCTCACCAGCTCTTTGCAGTTACTTAATCTATTTTTTTTTGTGCCTACAGATTTTCCTACTCTTAATATTTCATACGAGTGGAACAATACAACAAAGTGATAAAAAATGTCTCTTTCACCTCCCTTAACATCCTCAAGCTTCAGAATACTATAGTATATATCAATACTTTATTGCCAAGTACAATTCTATAATATGGATTTACACTACTGTTTACCCACCACTTTCATTTATTATATTCAGTTATCATCGGTGCATGAGCAATTGGAGCTGGGTCTACATTGAGGTTATAAGGAACAGTGCTACTGTGAACTCACCTTTACCTGCAGAGCCCACGGATTCTTATACATTCTGGATACAAGTCCCTTATCAGTTTCATGAGTTGTGACTATTTTCTCCCACTATTTGGGCTTTTCGTTGGCTTTCTTGATGATATAATTTGCAATAGCTTGTGACTTTTATCTCACATTTAACATCTAGCTTTTAATGTATCTTATGCTTAGGAAACTCCTTCTAAGGTAGACTGAGTTATGACTAATGCTGAGGATATGGTTTAAATATGGTTTCTACTGCCCAAGGATTCAAGTGTTTAAAAGCTTGGTCTTTGGGTGGCACTGTTGGTAGGTACTGGAAACTAAGAAGTTGGGCCTAGCCGAAGGCTCTCAGGTCTTCACAGATGTTACACATATTACAGTCTTCACCAGAAATCAAACTGAGGCCATGCAATCTTGGAATCTGAACTTCCCAAATTATACACTAAACAAATCTCAAATCTCCTTTTCTTTAGAAGTCATCTAATTATGAAAAGATAACTCATACACTCATAGATTAAAAACTTGGGTTATTTTAAAAACAAATAACAAGATTGTAACTGTGAGGAAAACAATCTAAAATGACTGACACATGCTACCAGCCATCTCTCAATTATCCGTGGAAATGAGAGCGAGAACTCATACTACAGAAATCCACAGGAAAAATGGTCCTCTCTATTTATCTATTTTAAATTTATTTTGAAAAATTATGTGTACTTGTGTGCCTCTGCTTGGACGTGCACATGAGTACAGGCACCTATCAAGGCCAGAAGACAGCATCAGATCCCTTTGAGCTGGAGTTACTGGCACTTGTGAGCCACTCAACATGGTTGCTGGGAACTAGACTCCAGTCCTCTGCAAAAGCATCTCAGTGGACCCAAATGCATCCCCTCTCCACCCCCCAACCCCCAAAACATGGTTTCTCTGTGTAGCCCTGGATGTCCTGGAACTCACTTTATAGACCAGGCTGGCCTTGAACTCAGAGATCCGCTCACCTCTGCCTCCTAAGTGCTGGGATTAAAGGCAGGTGCCGCCATTTCGGGGCTGTTGTTTTGTAAAATGTTTTTAAACACAGTTTTAACCTACCCAACTAGACCCTTGGAAGCAGCACATGTAAATGATTTTAGTTCTCCCTGGCCTGTAGCACGACTTGGTGGAGATTTCCATAAGTCTAGAGGCAGCTTTTTTTAAAAACAAAGAAAAAAAATGCAAGAAGCCCCTGCAATCACCAAGCTGGTCAGCAGGCTCTAAAATAGTGTAAGTAACGGGCTGGCTCTGTCTCCCACTGTACACCTCGGGAAAGCCAGGGGAAATGCCTTTATATTTACACATAATATAGCTTTTGATTGCAACAGTGGAAAGTGACATGACAAAATTAATTTTTTCCAACTGAGGAGCCAAGTAAGAAAAGAAAAAATAGACGTTAGTTTATACAACCTTATTATAACAAGATTGAAAAAGTCTTTCCTTCCTCCCATCCCCATGCTGGAAGATCCTTGAGTTATTCAACATGGGTTAATACCTACTATGTGTCAGAGATCAATCATTACTAGACTATGGATTTAATTTAAAGCCAGGTCAATCAATTAGAATTTGAATACCCTAGTTAAAACTCTGAAATCCAAAATACGTCCATATTTTCAGCTGTTTGAGAGCTCTCTAGTCTATGCAAATATTCCAAAGACCCTCAGAAAATGTTTGCATGTATACGTGTGTGTAGGTGTGTTTATAAGTATGTTTGCACAGTTATGGGTGCACATGTGTACACGGGTATGAAAGAAATTTAAACTAGAACACTTCTAGTAGTAAGCATTCAGAAAAGGGACATTTGACTTTGTACTTCCCAGGATGCCTTGCTAGAGAGTAAGGAGTACTCTCCAGTAAGGAGTACTCTCTTCCATTGCTCATGGGTATTGGTCAGCCCTTAATCAACATATTTTGACCTTCATATAATTTGCTTGCTCTTGGGCAAGCTTTCCTGGAGCAGTACAAACTGATGATGCTAGAAAGCTTGTACAAGAGTGGTGGCAAGGAAGACAGAAGCAGATGAACCCAGAGCTACATAGGAAGCAAAATCGAGATGACTGTCCTACGGGGAAAGAGTAAGCTTCAGGCTTATAAAAACCTTGTCTCAAAAAAAGGAGAACGCCTGAGAAATGTCACCCGAGGTTATCCCCTGGCGTCCATATGCAAACACATGCCCAAGCACTCCACCCCTAAAACTCTAGAGCTTGGGGTGGAACACAAATTTGATACAGTTACTGGCTTTAAAGGAAGTAACAGAAGCCACAATCACAAGTAAGACAGTTTAGTAAAACAAACAAACATGAAGTGGAAAGGAAGGGAGACTCTGTTAAGGCATGCTATTTGATTGAACCACGGTCAGGACAAAGTGTGTCATGTATGCAAAAGTAAATGGCAAATTGTGGACACCAAACTGTGGATTGTAAATGTAACCTGTATCTGTCTGATGTAACTTGTCTTGGAGGCTTACTTCTGAACAAGCTCTTTCTAGCTTTTTCTGAACTCTGGCTGGCTGGTTCAACTCAGCTGTTCTGGTTCAAACTCCTCTCCAAGCTGACTGATTCAATCTGGCTTCTCTCATCTTCTCACTGGATTGTTCTGCTTGGCCTCAAACAAACTCTGGCAATTTGTTCTAGTCTCCTTGGCTCCTTCTTATTCTCTGGCTCCAACTGCCTCTGCTGACCTGCACTGAACTCATGAACGAACTCAACCCCACTGCACTGCACTCACTGCACTGACTCCCACCTGGCTCACCCTCCGGCTGCCTGAACAGAACTGACTGACTTCGCTTTCCTGTGCTGCTCTCACCAGAGCTGGTCGCATCTTAACTCTGAACTCATTCTTTCAAATCTTACTCTGATTCATCACTTTGCCCCTGAATTAGATGTCTCTGTTAAACAAGGCTGCTTCCTTCTACAAACTAACTTTACCTTAAAGGGGTATACGACAGGCACATCAGGGACACAGCCTGAGGGAATAAAGGTGTGTTGTGTGTCTGCATTCCAACTGGATCACACAGACCTAGGTCTTTGGATGTGATCCCTTGCCAGAGAAGCCATGCTGCTGAATTAAAATCCCTCTACAGTGGGTTATTACTACTAAATGTGTATCTTATTAAAATGCCTATGAAATATGCTCATGATTGCTCATATGCTCACATTCAACTATTTAACATGACGGTCTAGACATGATTGTATACTGCTCACGAAACACAAAAACTCTTGGCATGACACAAGGACTAACAGCTGCTGATGGGATGAAACACCACACTGCCTGGCTGCTGCTCTATTCTTCCAATTGTTGGTGGGAAATGAGGCGCCCATCTTCCATTCTGTTTCCTTCCCTCCCCCACACTCTCCAAGCCATATGGAACAAGTCTTACCACCCAAAAAAAAAAAAAAAAAAAAAATCCAAAGCAATAAGTTTAGGGGGAAAAAACCCTGCCAGATTTTACAGAATCTTCTAATGCATAGCAACTAATAAATGACAAAGTAATACCCTGATCACAGAAATGACGTCTGAATGAATGATAAGACACAGTGCTAACAATTATTCTGTGGATCATGACCATTAACTAGATGCTATCATCAAAGGTTTTCCTCCGAAGATCCAAGTTAGCATCTCCACATGTGTCTCTAGAGGAGATCTGCCAGATGTGCCCATTCCTTCTCTTGTTTTTAATTTGTTAACCACTGTGCCATTGTTGAGACCAGCAAGAAACATCACAGAGGGAGTGAAAAATCTTGCCTATCAATGGATTACAAATTGCCTATATTCTGAAATTGTCTAGATTCTCTCCCATTACTTTCAAGTATGGATGAAATCCTTCAGGGGTTGGAATCATTCTTTCTGGTCTCTCCAAGTGGGAAGCATGGAGATGCAACTCAGAACCACGAGTTAACGCCCCAAGATGTCTGCTCATTGGTAATGGGAGAAGTGTGCCAAGCAAGTAAGCTTCCTCTCCCCCGGCCCATCCCCTCCTCCTCTGGAGATATTACACATGGCCGAGCTGTGCACCTGCTCACCAAGCCAGCGCGGTATCCCACTCTCTGCTTCTTAGGGCTTCTTATTTCTCCTCTGCTCTCCTTCACTTTCCTGTTCTGGAATTTTCTCTCCCATAAAAGTGAACTTGGTCCCTCTCTTGGTCTTGAGGGAACTCAGGCAATTTTATCAACCAGGCATAAAAAGTAAAAACCCTTGGGTTAGGAATTGAGAGTCTTGGGTTGGGGATTTAGCTCAGTGGTAGAGCGCTTGCCTAGCAAGTGGGCCTGGGTTCGGTCCTCAGCTCCGGAAAAAAAAAAAAAAAAAAAGAAAGGGATTGAGAGTCTCATCTTGCTATAACGGGCTCTGCTATTAACTAGCTATTTGATCTTGAGCAACTAACATTCTACGATTATTAATTGTAGAATTGCAAATGTTAACCAAGCAATTAACATTCTGTAAAAGGGACAGGAATTAGAGGGAGACAGACAAACTACAAGACTACTTTAGGAATTAAATACCCCAAGCCTCAAGTAACCCAATATAAGTCAGTCATTGCGAACATCCTGAAACTGTTATATCCTAATTTATTTGACCTCATTTCGAATCAGCATTATGCGCTATAACTACAACCATATCTTTGGCAAAATTCCCTTTGTCCTGAAACGGGACCCTATCCATTCTTATCAGCAGCCAATGCGATTTGATATGTGACCACATCTTTGCCAACTTAACCAAATATTACAAATTTAATAAAAACTAGTCTAAGGAGTGACTTGAAAGCTGTAAGAAAAATCTATTCTGAGAGGACGCTATAAAAACCAGAGTATTTAAAGATTGCTAGTGTAGAGTGAAGGAAGCCATCTCCAAAATCATATGGAATGATTCCATTTACAGGAAACATTCATTATCTGTAGAGAAAGAAAGCAGATTGGTAGCTGCCTTGACTGGGAACTGGGGAGTGCGTACCAACAGGGCTTCTCTTGGCAGAGAGGAGACGGTCTAAAATTACATTGCGATGGCTGCCCAGCTCTGTGAGCTCAAGAAGAGCCATGAATTATGTGTTTTAATGGTAAACAGCATATCTGAATTATGTCTTTAAAAAGCTGTTTTTAGTTGGTGGAGTTCAAAGCCAGCCTCGTGTACAGAGTGAATTCCAGGACAGACAGGGCTACATAGTGAGACCCAGTGTAGAAAAAAGAAAAACTTAAAAAAATAAAAAATAAAAGGAAAGCTTAAAAAAAATTGAAGTGTATATGTATATGTATGTATGTGTATGTATGTGTGTATATATGTATATGTATGTATGTGTATGTGTGTATATATGAATATGTATGAAAGCAAAAGCAGACTATTTGTGGGGAGGGAAGAGTTCTGTTGCAGGAGAACAAGAGAGGTTAATGGGGGATAAACACAAGCAAGGCACACGTATGAATGATGTACACATATGAACACTGTCCTAAAAATATCCATTGTTTTGCACCTTAGCTTTCAAATGTAGGGAAAATCATTTAAAAAATACTGGGGCCGTTTCATTGCAAGGCGTGAGCTGACCCAGAGAAACAAGCATTTTCCCCCAAGCAGCTTATTGCAGGAAGGATTGCTGATAAGTTACACGGTTTTTAAAGACTCTGAAGAGAGACCTATACAGTAACTCACTGAGTTTCTGCTTGACACCAATTCTCCCAGGCAACAGTAGCTAGACTTTTGGGGGTCAGACTGCAGGGGGAAATTTAAGAATTTATGCCCCTGCCAGAGTTTGATGCAAGTGGCTTTAAAGAGACAAATCTGGTAAGGCTCTCAAGTGAACAGCAGCCACCAGGTACAGAAGGGACCCGGGAGAAAGCAGGTCATTTTATTTAACTGAATTATTTCAGAAGCAACCATACAAGGTGCTGTCTCAAGGGCTCTACAGAAAGGAGACTGTGAAGATGGTACCTGGCTTCCCACTCCCCCTACAACATCAACATCTATTCTAGTAAAAGAAATCGAGAGTGCATGACCACCACGGCGGTGGATAAACAGATGCATCTGATTAATTATCAGACTGAAGATGTTTTCATATATCTGGGGTTATCAATTGAATACACTGCTGTATCCTGGAAGACCAATCAAATGACTGTAACCCTCTATTATTAGGATATTATCCTTCCTTTATTTGAAATAAGAGACTGTGTTAGCATGGGTCACACAACTCAGGAGAGATTAAGGTGAAGCCCGTGTAGCACTTAAATGCCCAGACATATCCCTGGCTCCAAATCCAGAGGCAAGTTCTCTTTGAGACTACGGTTCAGAGCCAGCCCCTGAGCACGGGTCTCCAAGAATATCCAATGACACTGAAGAACTGCAGGCTGCCCAGATGCTGCTCAGAGGAAAGCTGTCCACTGTGTCATAGTCACGGTCTCTATGCATGTGATAAACACCATGATCAAAAGCAAACTGAGAGAAGAGGGTTTATTTCCGCTTATAGTTCCATATCACAGCCTGACGTTGAGAGAAGCCGGGGCAGGAACCTGGAGGCAGGAGCTAATGCATTCAGAAGCCATGGAGGGTGCTGCTATCTGGCTTGCTCTTTGTACCCTGCTTAGCTTGCTTTCTTATAGAACCCAGGACCACCTTCCCAGGGCTGGTGCTATTCACACTGAATTCTCTCTGTGCTTATAGGCCCCTCACATCAGCTATCAATCATCAGTCATGAAAATGCCTACAGATATGCACAGACCAATTTTATGGAGGAATTTTTCAGTTGAGAGCTGTTGCTTTTCTCAAATGACTCTAGCTATGTCAATCTGACAAAACCAAAACAAACAAAAACCCAACAACAAACCAGCTAGCACAATCGACCCCTTGTCAATCTGACAAACACCTTTCCCTTCTTGTTAATCCCCCAAGACTCATGTTAATATTAATACCACAATATAAAACATAACTAACTTTAAAAGACCCAGAGCCATGGAAAGTTCAGACTCTTTAAATCACCCAGTCTCTTTATTCAGTCTCTCTAAAATATCAAAAACTCTCTCTAAACTTCCAGTCTCTTAACTGTGTGCTCCTATAACACCAAGGTAGGTTAAATATGTTCTTATTCAAGAGGAGATAACCAGAGAACAATCACAATCAAATCAAAGCAAACCCAAGTCCAGTAGTGTACAGGGCTCAGTGTCGGACGTCAAGGCTTTACTTATCATCTCTGGGCTTCTCCAAAGGGCTCTGTGTCTCAGGCTCTGCCATTGTTAGTACCCTACAGCTTGCCTTCTAGGTACAGACTAGCTACCTTCTACGCCTGCCGCTGTCCTTGATGGTCATCCCATGGTACCCTCACCTCCAAAATGCTGGGGTCTCTGCTGCAACTGGACTACACTTTCACCAGCAGCTTCTCCTGGGCTCTCTTCGAGAACTCTAACCCGATCCCCAACTTCTCTCCATGATTCCTTTAATCCTGGGCCTTCTAGGGCTACTCACACTGTGGCTCACTGGCACCTCCTGACCGGCTACAACCCTATCACACAGTATTGCGCCTCAGCTGTTCTCCAGGACTTTCCAAATTAGCACCAGCTGGTGACTCTTAACACATTACCAAGTTCAGCTGCTACCATGAGATGCAGCCTTGGCCCTCTATGGACCACAGCTTCTGAGTGTTGACCCTGAGGAAAAAGTCCCAGGTTTATGATCCTCAATAATGCTGGTCTCTTTTAAATCAAGGCAATTCTCAGTCCAGGTAACCAGTAACAATCATCTCAGTAAAGCGAAGGTGTCTCGGTGATGCTGCTCTCTCGGCTCCAGCTAACCACACATGACGTGATTCAAAATGTCGACCAGCTTCTGTAGACTCTAGGACCTAGAATCTTCAAGGGACCCTCAAACTTCCCTCTGAAAGTTCATAAGCCAGGCCTCTATTTTCTGCACTGCTCTCAACATTCTTGTCTTCCAAGCTCCAACACAACAGCCCACTGAGCTCCCAATAGTCCACAGATTTTTCTAGCCCAAAGTTCCAATGTCCATTCACTGATCTCACAAAAGAACATGGTCAGGTCTGTCATAGTGTCCATGACCTGGTGCCAATTTCTGTCTTGATTAGAGTTTCTAGTGGTTGCATAGAACATGACCAAAAGCAAGCTAGGGAGGAAAACATTTATTTAAACCCACAGTTCCGCATCACCGTCCATCACTGAGGGGAGTCAGAACAGGATTTTGAGCAGGGCAGGAACCTTGAGGCAGGAGCTGATGCAGAGGTCATGGAGGAGTTGCCTACTGGCTGCTTCCCAGGGCTTGCTCAGCCTGTTCTCTTATACAATCAAGGACAGCCTGCATGGGCTAGCACTGCCTACGGTGAACCGGGGCCTCCCACATCAATCACCAGTCAAGAAAATGCCCCATAGACTTGCCTGTAGGCAGTCTTAGGGAGACTTTTCTGTTTTCAATTGAGATTCTCTCTCCTAAATGACTCTAGTCTGTGTCAAGGTGGCAAGACTAGCCAGCACACAGTGGCTTGGTGACAGCGTCTATAAGCACCTGGAAGAAGGGAAGGACATGAAAGTAAATAGAGTGAGCTGTCTGTCTGTCAGGCAGTAAGAGAGACTGGTACAGATGCAGATTGGAAACTATGACAAGGTAGGCAAGCCAGGTACAGAAGAAAGCCAGTTACAAAATAGGAAGAAAAGAAACTTGCTCCATAGTTTAACAAGTAGTAATTAGCTTATATACAGCTCTTCAAAGCAGGGGGAGCGGGAGAGGAGGGAGAGAGGGAGGGGGGAGAGCCAATGCACGCAGGAATGCCTAAGGACACTAGATGGGCACTCAGAAGCCTGCTAACTAAGCAATACAAAAGCCCAGGGGAGAAGGAGCTGTGACAGTGAGGGACTCTATAGTGACAAACTAAATCAGTCAGCTTCCTGCCCCGCACCATATCTGCTTACAACACAGAACACTGATGTTCCTACATACGACCTTGGAGTAAGAAAAGATCAAACTAGGATAGATGTTTTCTGTTTTTAAATACCTTTAAAACTTAAAGTAGAAACACACAGGGTATAAACTATCAAATCCATAACTGTACCCCCATTTACGTGAAAAACTCAAACCACGATATCACAGCTACGTTTTATTTGACCAGAACGATTTGTTTCCTGGAGATCTAGATCATTAGAAATTTCATCCCATGAGGGGACAAGAGGGTGACAGGAAGGTAGAGACGGCGATTCAGTGAGGTCAACCCAAGGAGAACAAAACCAGAAGTCATTCAGCTGCATGGAAGAATGGAGAAAAGGGGGAGCAGGGGAGGAGGGAAGGGAGGAGGGAGGAGGAGGGAGATCATCCTTAGCAAACCAACTTCTCCAATCTGAATCTGAGGAGACTTTGATAAAGAGCCTGAGCTGAGACAGAAGCTAAAATAGAAAAGAGTACTTCACACAACAGAGCCAGGGACCCTGCGAGGGCCCATGACTTTGACAGCCATGGGCTTTCACAAGATTCTGAGTTCCTCTTATGGAATGAGCCTAAAATACAACAAGAAAACAGTTGGCTATTCCCACCTCCAACAGTAGACAGACCCGTCTTGCCTGGCAGGCTACCCTTGACCCCCTAGCAATGGACAGGCACAGCTTGCCTAGGAGGTTGGTATTGTAGTTCACAGGGTTCAAGCTGGGTAAGATTGCGATGACTTTTCTGCCCAAGAAGTGTTCACAGCATCTTCTGTCACCACAAAAGCTGCTCAGGGACTGGGAGCTCACAGCTCAGCTGCAGCTTTATTTCTCTACACATTGCAAGCAAACTGTACTGTCTTCTGCAGTAGGGTATTAGCATCTAGTTCTGGGAGAAACCAAAATGAGAAAGCTTATGTTGTTTTTATTTGGGGGAGGGAGCTTTGCTCATTACTGCTGTACCGCTGAAGGGATATGATGTCAAACTGACCCCTGAATATTTATATCAGTTTATAGTGACTTGGTTGGAGAAGCTTCCATTTCAAGTGAGTGATGGTTAGTGACAAGACTCAATGATTGGTCAAAGTGCTGGGAAAAGGTGACCATTGAGTGTTCAGCCCTGAGTTGGACAACTGTGAAATGCTGTCTCCTGGTTATGACATGGTTGTTGCCCTGTCATCTCACAGCAGAGCTTAGCTACACAAATGCGGGCTCATCAGCAATCCACCGATGGGGGAAGGCCTCATAAGACAACTCCCAGGAGCTTCTGGTACAGGGTTATAGGGGACATATTCCATATGTAGCTACTGGTACAATGTCCAGTTCTAGTATATAACCCCCCAACCCCATGCTCCTCCAGGCAACCCCCAATTAAATGTATTGGGTCACAAACAAAACGTAGGAGGTAGACTTGGAGAAAAAAGAGATTTGGTAGGAGAGGAAAAGGGACAGGATAACGTGTGTGTGTGTGTGTGTGTGTGTGTGTGTGTTGTGTGCACATGCATGTGTGCATGAGATTATGAAAAAATACATTTTAAAAACATATTTGCTCAGGAAGGAACTACTATGCTTATGGGTACCTAAGAGAAAGTACTTTCCCACCTTTGACCACTATGTCTCTTACTAGACACCAGCAGCTGCTTTCGATAAGCTCAGAAGAGTCCAATGGTAGGATCCTACATTTCTCAGCTCTTGACAAAGACACACAAACCAGAAAATCTTTGTCCTTTCCACTCTGAACTTTTTGTGATTGACACGTGTGACTCTATTGTCTGCTCTTCTCCTAGTATTCACAGGTACACATGACACGGAATTCTCTTGATATCAGTCACTACACTCCCTACCCTCATAGCCGAGTCCTGGGGCAGATTTGTGTGACAAGTTTCGAGTCACTTGGACGCAATTGTGATTTTGGTACAGGCTTCTACACACCATAATGCCCACAGGTCCTCCCAGAGGCCCAGTCTTTAAAACGCTGTAGGCTGGCCCCAGGCTTCACCAAAATAAAAAGCAGTGAAGGTGTAACGTTTGTCACTATTGGTCTGACTCTTTAGCCAGAATACTATCATTTACATCTGTACTCAGAATTATTTAGTGCTTCTTGTAGGTCGTAAGTATATGGTTACCTCAGCCTATTTTATCAATATAGTTATATCTGCCAATGGAGAATCCACAATGTTTGATGCCTGAACTGGATCATTTACTTTTCCAAAAGTACTATTATCTGCTATATTAGAATAAGCTGAGAGAGATGTTAAAGGCTCTTTGCTTTATATTTTCAGCTTTTGCCAAGGTCTTATCTAATGGTAAGACATATTTATATCTTGGAAGTACTCCCCCACCCCACTTCTGATACAAATAATTAAATCCTCCACTTCAAAGGCAGTGTGCAAATCACTCACTGATGATGACAGGACAGACTAAGAGAGGCATGGCTGCCGGGATGCCAAGTTGTGGGGTCTGTGGGAAGTATGGGAGGACGGGTTAGGCATATACATAGCAAATAGTATATGTAGTCCTATTATAAAACACCCAGCCATGAGTCACTGTGCTACTGTGCTGTGAATTTGTTGTTGATTTTACTGGTGCAGATAAAAATTATTTTCATCTGTAAATGCATTCTCATTTTTTAAGAAACCCCTTGGGTACCAATCAACATGTTTAACATGCACATGGCTTACAGAAAATTCCAAATTTTCCTCTTCCAGGAGGTTAACTAGAAACATGTAGACTACACAAAATACTTGCTCACAATTTTCATATACCATGGGGGACATTAAGACTAGAAGATACACTGTTTCTGAAGAAGGAGAGGATACACTTCAAAAGGTTTTAGCTTTGGGTATACAGGAGACTCAAGCAAATGGGAAAGTGGCTGGTGGGTGACAGGAAGCCTGCTACTGTTAAAGGAAGAAACAAGTTAAAGGGATTAATGACCATTATAGGATTGGACCCGAGCCAAAGATATCAGAACTTTACCACCGTATTAACTCAAAGTATTTTTAAGACTTAAATTTCAGATATCAAACTGTAAAACAATTAAGAATGCACAGGAAGCAAAATGTCTGTAAGTTCAGTACACAGGACTACATCGAACTGCAAACTTCAAAGCACAGAACGGGAGCTCCAACGTGCAAGACTCACGTCTCAGAATGGATTAAAGTCCAAAGCAGGCAAGCAACTCAAAACAAGTCAACAGCAAGACATGACTGCTTTTAAGATGCACAGGGGACCTGGCCTCAAGAGATGTTTGCTGAGGAACGTAAGACCAGTTAAGAGATAGATGGAAAGACGTGAAACACCATCGGAGAATGTAAATGAACTCGCATCGAGCTCTCATTTCACAGCGCTGCAGTGGCTAGTATGAAAAGGGAAGACGTTTGAAAAAGATACACGACCCCGCCAATCATCTTCTGCTGCCTGAGTGAGCTCTGCTTGTTCCTGTCTCTCACAGCAGCTGCCTGTCCATCATTTAGCTGATCAAAACTTACCGGCATATATTCATATACTTCAATGACGCCAAGAGCGGTCTACGGTAAAGCCCCCAAAGGAATAAAAGCCAATTTTAGTCCGGAAATAAATACCTGGAAATTATACAATGTTGTTGAGAGAATATGTTTTACTTTTGAAGCTGAAAGGTTGGCTGGGGGCTAGCTCAGTGGTAGAGCACTTGCCCAGTTTCTTTCCTCAGCACCTCAGAAATACATGGAAATAAAAACTGAACTTGTTAAAAGTGAAAAGATGATAAATTATATCATCAGTGTAGGGTCAGCTCCTCCATCAGACAAGGGTTTCTTTGTAGTTCTTGCTGCTATTTAAGTTATGTTAAGGAGGGGGAGGGGAAGGAAGGAGGCAGCAAACCAGAGGGGAGCCAGTGATACGAAAGCATGGAACGTTTGTAATGAAACTCACTATTGTGACCATAAATGTCACTAAAACCCAGAGAAAGTCTTCAGATAATCTTACAAGAACCAAATAAGCAGAGGGACAGATTAAGTCCTTGGCATTTGATTTAGGAAGGATTTTGAGAATCATCCAGGAGGAGGCTGGACTCTTCAGTAATTGGGCAAGACAACAGCTTACTGCAAACGTTTTCCTATTGGTTTACTAAGATATAACTCCCAGAGTACCAAACATATTTCTGATACTCTTCTAATTTGCTAATATATTGTGGACATCTCTCCTCGATAGAATACATTTATCTATTTATTCTTATTAGCCGCTACAAGGTATTCCACTGCACAATTACAAGACGATGTATTTAAAATACTGGAAAAATGAAAATAGAGGCTGGTAGGATGGCTCAGCAGGTAAAAGTTGATTCGAAGGAGTCGCGTGATGGAGGGAGAGAAATCGACTCCCACGCGCTGTCCACTGACCCCCCACAATAATATCACAGCACAAGCAAAAGCATGCACACATATATGTGCGCGCGCGCGCACACACACACACACACACACACACACACACACACACTAAAAACAATTAATTTTAGAAACTTAAAGGTAAGTTTTCCAAGAAAGTATTTAAATTTATATTTATTTTTCTCACCTGACAAATAATGGTGTTTCCATATAAAGAAAAGCTTAAAGGAAATCATACTGCTTTCCTCATCTTCCTTTAGAAGCGCCATAACACTTGGAAGAATTAAATAAAGTAGAACTCTTCCTGAAAACGCACTGTATTCGCGCATCGCTTGTATTCCAGATCTAACTTTTAGAACTCGAAGTAACTAGGAGTATCCAAACGACAGATACATCTTAAGGCCCAGAATCTAAAGATCGGTAGTGAAAACAATGTCATTCCTTGCTCGAAGGAGGCTCTGGGAATGAATGGCGTTTGGATTCCCACACCATGATAATTAATGGACACCAGCTGTGGCACAATGCATAATAAAAACAGAGACGGATGGCACTGCACACACACCATGTGCACAGCTTGGTTCTCATCAGCACACGGAGGACACACAGTTACTGAAGATGGTTGTACAATGGGTAAGAGTTGGTCCTGGAGGCAGACCGCCTGGGGTCTAGCCTTGGCTCAGCTACCTATGGTTGTGTGCCTGGAGCAAACCACTGAAGTCTCTTTTTTCCCTTTGATATGTCTCACAAAGTTGCCATGGGAATGAAAAGAAATGATGAATATATGGCGTTAAAGATAGTGTCTACTCCTTCATTACCATTCAAAAAATATCACAGGGACTATTAGTACTAGTATTGCTGAACAATTATTACACAAATAAAGGATTACTATTAGGAATATATACTTACATGATGTGTCAAATATCCTTATGTATACAATCTTGTAGAAATAAGGAACGTGCCAGTTTTCGACAGCTTAAATTTAGAAATCAATTCAAATCACTCAGAAGAAAAATAAGAAAGAATATGACATTTTCTGCTCAGACTAAAGAATTAATACAACGAAATTATTCCTTAGACACACAGCCCAAACAGGTAAATATTTAAACAATTTCCCTTATTTGAACACCCAGTGGAGCCAGGAACACAATGCATACAATGAATAAAACCTCATAAGCAGGTTGACTTAAGGCCTTTTAATATAAAAATTCATAACTGCTTCCATCCTTAAGCCTACACAGATTTAGTCATGATACTGATTTTAAAAGTGTTCTTTAGATTTACTTTTACTTTACGTGTCTTGCCTACATGCATGTGTAGGCACCACTCCTGGTTGCCCATGGAGGTCTGAAGAGGCAATTACTTGTCCTGCAGCTGGAGTTACCGATGGTTGTGAGCCACTGTGTGGGAGCTGGGAGCTGAATCCAGGTCCTCTGCAAGAGCAGCGTGGGCTCTAACTGCGGGCCATCTCTCTAGTACCATGACAGATTTAGCGGGGTCATTCACTAAGAGCAGCATAAAAAGCCACCGAAGAGGCCACCACAGCAGTGTCAATAGGATGTACACTGTAGACCGACCTACATTTGGAAATATTTTTAAACCGTAAAGGTCAACTCACATGTGGTGCTCCCTGACTTACAAATTCCCGCAACTCGCCCTTCTCGGCTCTGCACCCGGGAGGCAAACACAGCGCCCTTCACACCGATTCTGGGCCAGCCATCAGAAGAGACGATTCAGTCTGGCAGGTGAGGTGACTGCTTTTCCTACACTGGTCTATATTTTTAACCCTTAGCATAAACTCAGCAGTAGAGCCGCTGCTCTTTTCAATCCACTAACTGCTTTTCAAAGGTGATACCGACGTTCCAGAAAGGGTTTAAAGCTCAGCGGCTCTCGCTCATTTCCCAGATACACCCAGAAGTACCTCCGCTCTGACGCACCTTCTACAGCATACCCATGTTTTCTGCCTACTCTTTTCCAAATTTTTTCCAAGGATGTGGGTGCCTGGGTTCTTGTTTTCAATCCATATTAAATCAGGAATACTCCATTCCCTCCTGCCCCACCCCACCCCCCAAAATGTCAAGAGATACTCAAGAGATCTAAAGCCCAGGGGTCATTGGCTGGAGAGGATCTTGGAATGAGTAAACCTCTACTCTTTATCTTAAAATCTAGTTTAAATAGCTATAATGTAGGCTAGACTAACACAAGCCACACAGAATAATGAGGGGGTCACATATAGGAGTTAGAGATTAGAGCGCCCTCTGGTGGAAGGGGAGGGAGAGTCTTATCCAGACTTCCATAGGAAGACAGGCACTCTGGGGCATCATGGAGCAAACTAGCCAGTTAAGAGGTCAGGGAAGAGGCGTTCAGAGTTGGGGGAACATGCCAGAAAAGGGAGAGAAAACAATTCTGGAATTGAAGTGCAAGAAGTATGGGGTAGGGGGGGATCAGGCAGAAAAAAATCATCTAAGCAAAACTTTGGGTGTACTTTTTGTTTGTTCTGAGAAGGATCTTGCTTTGTATTTCAGACTAGTACCCAACTCAGTCCCCTGGCTTCAGCCTCCTTCCTGAATTCTAGCATATACTACTATGTTGGGCTTCGTCTTAGTTAGGGATATATATATATATTTTTTTTTTCAGAGTATGGTAGAGGCAGGAAAGTAAAAATACCAAGAAATTTACCAAGCTAAGACAAGTTAAGGAATTTATAACAAAGAACCTCGACTTTCCTAGGGAAGAGGGTGTATTAGTTCATCTTTTCAGACTAAGGGAACTAGGGAGAGATAGGTACTCCTCCACAGAAAAAGCTTAGAAAAATGTCCATGGTCAGATTAAAAACGTGGCAAGCATTTGTCTTCAAAAGACACTATCTTAATCTGGTTGAGCTGCTACAGAAATACCAAAAGCTGGACGAGTTATAACAGAACATATGTACTCTGCACTTCCGAAGGCCGACAGGGCCGAGATCAGAGCACCAGCAGGGCGGTTCCTCCCAGAGGAAGACCGTCTTTGTTCTCAGAACGTTTTCTCTCCCAAGTGCCCCTGAGTGTCTAGATAAGGGCAGAGCTCTCAGTACCTAGTCACACACCCATGTTCCTACCGTCCGATACGGTAACACTAAACACTAAATTATTAACTAACTAGATAATTAAATCAAACATTAATGAAATAATTAACTTCTAACATAGGAACCATGGAGTAATACCAACATTCACAGCCTAATAGACAACATTAAGAAAGTGAAAATACGGGGCACATCATATATCTGAGAACACGCTAGCATCCAGAACATATAAAGAACTATTATAGCTCAACAACAAAAAGACTCTCCAATCCAAAAATAGGCAAGGGAGGAATTTAAGTAGCTATTTCTCCAGAGAGCGCAAGTGGCCAGTCAGCACAAATAATAACCCTCATCATCATCACTGGGCAGCATCAGGGGTCAAAGCTAAGGAGATCGGCTCTTTTACTAGGATGCTCAAACACAGAATCATAAAGAGCCACCACATCAAATATGAGTGTGAGGATGTGAAAGCTGGAACTCCCATACATTGCTGGTGTGGTATCAAATGTCCAGTGGTAGCAGCAGATGGCTTGCCAATGCTTCACACAGAGCCACCATCTCCCCCAGAAACCAACTGCATTCCTAGTACACACTCAAGAGGAACAAAAACACAAGCACAAAGGGGAAAAAAAGCAAGAGCAGAACTAAACTTTATCTAAAGGTGGGGGAACCACTCAGTGGAAGAAAGAGCATTTACCTGGCATGCCCACAGCCCTGGGCTTGATCCTCAGTACCACAAAACCCCAAAACCAAACAATAAGAAACAACCCTGGACACAAACGTGCGTGGCAGCTTAATTCACAGTCACAAAAATATAAACAATGTCCATAAGCTGATAAATAGGGAGACAAAATGCAAGGCACACACAGAATCAAGTACTATACAGCCACAAGATAAATACCAACCAATATATTACACAGTATGAAAAAATCTGTCCTGTGAAGGCTCATTTCCCCAATGAGGTAGGAGAGGGAGGGTGAGAGTGGGAGCACCCTCCTAGAAGCAGGGGGAGAGGGGAGAGGGTATAGGAGGGGGAAAAGAGGATAACATTTGAAATGTAAATACATAAAATATCCAAGAAAAATAAAATTAAAAAAAAAACCACCAAGGAACAATGCCAAATGGAAAAGGTCACATATGACATGATACTTGTACAACATGCCCTGGAATACAGGCAGGTTCATAACGACAGGATGTACATTCATGGGCTGGGAAATGAGAAGTGACTGCTAATAGATATGCTATTTCTTTAGGGAAGGGAAGAAAAAATTCTGAATTTACATTTTGTGAATATATTAAGATACAGAAGTATTTATATTTCTGACTTTCGCAGTTTACACAGGTAAACTCTTCTAGTGCCTTTAAAAGTTTTTAGGCATCCGTGAGTCCAGAGAACCTTCACTTTGTTCTAGAACTACCCAGAACAGAACCAAGACTTTCCCAAGCTTCTACAGTAAGTCACATAAATAAGACTGTGGGGGTTATGGTGAGCAGGGAGTGGGGAAGACAGAAGAGTCCGAACAATGAAGAGCTAATAATGAGTGCAGGCTTGTTCAAAACCCACAGTAAACACACACACACACACACACACACACACACACACACACACACACACACACAGGAGCTAATTAGAAAATGAACAAAGCTCATGGACAGCTATCTCACCAACAAGGATACACAGCCGGCAGATGAAGGCATGAAAGGGAGACAGCACTAAGCATGAGGAATGCAAGTTAAAGCCACGGCCCAGGGTGGGGCTGCAGCTCGGTGGGAGAACATTTGCCTCACGTGTGCAAGGCCCTGAGTTCAATCCTCAAAGGCCCGAGATACTTTTGCACACCTATCAGATGGCTAAAACAAAACAAAAAGAGTGGTGACACAAAAGGCTGGCAAAGAGGTGAAGAAACTGGGGTAGTCACACTGCTGGTGGAAATGGACGAAGGTATAGACACCCCAGGAGGTTATTTGTTGGTTTCTTGTAAAGTTACTAAAAAAAAAAAAAAAATCTAGCCATTCCCATTGGACAGATAAAGTCTCATATTCACAAGATTCCTTTATACAGTTGCTCAGAACAGCCTTTGAGACAACAGCTGAAAGTCAGAAACAACTCAGCCTCCTTTGGGTAGGCAATACTTAAACCAATGGAAAACTTGCCAATAAAGAGAAATTAATTACTGACACACTCAACGGCCTGGATGAGCCTTGAAGGAGGTTTCTGAGTAGAAAAAATTCCAACAGCCTATATATGGAAAGGCTCATCTATATAACATTCTTTAAAAGAAAAATGTTACAAAGGTTAGAGACAGATCAGTGGTAGTAAGTATCGGGGCTGGAAGGGCGAGGGGGGGCGGTGTTGGTGAAAGGACCTTAGGAAGGACACACGCAGTAACAGAAATGCCCTGTATCTTCTATCTTGACTGTGTCGATGACAGCGTCTTGGCTGTGAGGACTACTATGGGTTTGTACAACGTTCCCATAGACTATGGCATAGAGGAAACTGGGTACAGGTATGTAGGGTCTTATATGATTTCTTACAACCACTTACAAATCTAAAAATAGCTAAAGAAAAACTTTTTTTAAAAATGTAATTTATTTCAGAAACAGCTTAAGTGGAATGGGACGTGAAGGGAAGCGAGGCCACCACAATCCACAGGTGGTTTCACAGTCATGGTGTGACTGCAGAGAAGTGAGCACATCGTCAGCCAGAGCCAGAGAGGCTCCTAAATAGGGGGCCATCTCCCCACAACTCAAACTTTAAAAACGAAAATGAGATAATGTTTCTGTTGCACATCTTTGTAAGTAACATTTTAAAAATTTCACATTATTAGCACTATTATTTTTTGGCCTAAATTTAAAATTAAAAAAAACCAAAAAACTAGCAGCAACCAAATCCCTATTCCCTCAGGAGTCAAGCGTTTCCTCCTGCTGGACCTTTCCGCTCCAGTGAAATGAAAGCTGGGAATGGCCCCTGCTCCCCACACCTCTGTCTCCAACCTTGGCTCCTTTCATGGCCACTAAGTGACATTAGGAAACAGAACAGCAGGCCAATGGCAGGGCAGGGGGCAAGTAGGCCAGAGTGCCAGAACACAGCCCAGTGGCTCTGGTCTCCTGCCTGTGCATCGGCTCTGAAACGCCTTCCACTCTCACAGGACTCGTGGAGACATTTACACTGCACGCACGGAAGAGAACGCCAATGGCTGCAAACAGACAAGGCAGTCTGCACGTAAAAAAATCAGCACCACTGTCTCCCTCTCAATAGAAAATCACACAAAAAGGGAACAGTGAGAAAAATCCTGGCGGGCACTTGGGCTTCATGGGGCTTTTTGTGCAGAAGTGATGCCCAGTGACAAGCTGGGGTCTGGGCCATGCTAGCCAAGGACTATGATTCCGAGTGCCACAGTAGAGCCACGGCCCCTGCGATTACAGAACACGCATTAAAGTGCAGTATAAAATATTAAAAGTTCGGCTAATTAAAAAGTCATTGGCATTTTAGTTGAGTAAAAATAACTTATTGACTCTTATTCTATAAAGACTCTTGTTAGAATGTGAAGTTGCTTTGATTTTTCTGCCCAGCATAGCATAATCGGAGGCCACATTACAAATGTCCTTGTGGTGAGTTCTCCACACAAAGACTTGAAGATGATCTAGGAGCAGACTCCAGAGGCCTTGAGCTGCTATTAAAAGCTGTTTAAGTGTAAATATGCATCTTATCGGTGAGGTCTCTGCCCCACCTGGTTTACGGTAAATGTGCAAACGAATTAACTACACTAGCTATGGCAGCAGAAATGGTCTTAGATGCGCTGCAGCTAAAAACGTTAGAAGGCTCCAAACTGTGACTTTGGTTTAATAAGCAAAATTCCTGCCACCAAGTGTGCACAGCCTTCTCTGTCACAGGTCCAAGCAAGGTACCACACAGGAACAACTCGGAGTGAATCAAATTTTCCCAGATAGAAACCAGGAGGGCCTCTTGATCATTAGGGCAGTTAGTGCAATGGAATTCACTACTAAGTAGACTTGTTGACTGACTCTTAGAAATAAATTCCAGCATAAGTCACTGAAAAGGAAGAAAATGATAGTTTATCTCACAAAATATAAATTGTAATATAGCAATAAAATATATGTTAAAAACTTCATATAAGCACACACACACACACACACACACACAAAGATTTTAAAAAATGATTTCCTCGGACACAGGTACTTAAATTTGGGTGGGAGCATACTCAAGCTGTGACGCTCATCTGAAATGTTTTCTTTTTATCCCAGAGTATTTAGCATGCAAACTTAACATGCAAACACATGATGCCCTGGGGTCCCCCTGCCACTGTCACCACCCTGCTGGCATCTGTGCCTACATCCTGGAGGCCATCGCCTGCACGTGGTGTTCAGCCTCCATTTCCTGCACGATGCGGTCTTTACCCGAATTCCTGTCCTCTACTTCCCCACAGCCTCCCTGCAGCCTTTTGGAACACACTTATCCTAGGGAAAGGTCCTGGGTTACTTCCTGGGGGTTCTACATGTTAATGGTGGGAATCATTCACAGTTCAGAGAGTCACTGTTTCTGTGTTTCCAACATCCAAAATACCCCACGGGCAGAGGCGGGCCGAGGTGACCTTTGACCTTGGCTTGGTTTTAATCAACTAGTTTGATACAACCAGGAAAAAAAAAAAAAGAGAGAGAGACCCTGGCCTTAAGAAGCCCAGTCTGCTCTAAAATCTTCATCTGTTTCTGTGTCAGGTAAGTGGTAGATTTTGATGTAATACGCTCCGTTTCACCCCAAATCCTACTCCCCAGTTGCTCATGTTCCCACGGAGCGAACACTGTCGGCTTTCACAGTGACCGGCACATCATTCAGCTCATTGTGTGTCACTTTCATAAACACAGCATCCGAGGGCTTCTACCCGCGTGCACCCCGTTATCAGAGATGCACCACTGGTCCAGCGCCCTCTCATCATGCAGGGCGCATTCAAATGCTCAGCAGGTAGGAGATAACTATTAAAGCGGCCCTTGCGGTCAATGGCGTCCCCATAACTAGGTGTCCACTACCATCTGAGGCCCCGGGGACAATTCTGAGTGGAGATCTATAGGGTGCCTAGAGCTGATTTTCCTAGACCTGGTTCACCAAGCACCATCAGGTGTGAACTCGAATCCCAAATCACTGGGGTTTCTTCTGCCTTTTTTTGAGCTTCATTGGGAAAATTTGCAAGTCCAACACGGGTAGAAGTTTCTGGATTTACGAACTGAGTTGGCAGTTGCTGAGGCATCCCCTTGACCTTTGTTTGTTTGTTTGTTTGTTTGTTTTTGGTCTATCCACCAACACTACTCAAGGAGCCTACATGAAGGTATATTCTCAGACCCCTTTAAAAAACCTTTGGTGTGTGGGGTGTTTGTTTTGTTATGAACTACTTTTAACATTTGTGTTTCTTTTTTTAAACATAATGGACTGTTGTAATTTTTATATGAAGCACTTCTAACATTTATATTTCCTTTTTTTAAAAAAAGGAACTTTTGATGTTTTAAGTTCAATGCAATGAAGTGTCTGAGGCTAGATTTTTTTTTTTTTTTTTTTTTTTTTTTTTTTTTTTTGGACCTGGGGACCTTGGGCTCTACAAGCACCTGAGCTAAAACCCCCAACCCCGAGGCTAGATTTTAACACCTCGCTTCATGGTAAGCTTATAGCTTATACCATGGGGGTCTGTTCTTATAAAATGCTATCTTGTTCATCCTGGGTTTTGTTGTGGGTTCTGTTTTGTTTTTCTCTTATTTGATTTTTTTCATTGTTTGTTTGTATGGTAATGGGGCTCGAAGGCAGGGCCACGTGCCCGCTGCCCAAGTAAACTACCATGGAGCTGTATGGACTCTGAGCCGTCTTCCTCATCTTACAGTACCCAGGGTTGATTTTTAGAAACTAAGTTCAGTACCTCAAATTTATTTATGGTTAATGTTAACTTTGCCTCTGTTCCATTATTTCAGTCTATGAAATACAAGTTTTGTGCTATGTATTAATCAAAACATGGTCATATTTTGAGTAAGAAAAATTTTAAGCCCTATTATCTACTGGTGTACATGTTACATGTATAAAAAAAGGTTCCTTATATTAACTGGTTTATTTTTAATTTTTAAGATTTCCTTAAATGTTCTAATGGCACACACAGGCAAAAAAAATGTATTTCTTCATCAGTAAGTTTAATGATTGTAAGGCTTAATAGTTCCAAGTTTCTAAGTGTGACATAAAACAGCGGAGAAGAAGAACAAGACCGGGCCCCCGTGCCCCCTCCCCCGCCTCTTTCTGGGGCTGTGGTGGAGAAGAGCCTTCTCCAGCTCCCTGCCAATGTCCACACCCTCCCGCTAATTGTCACAGTGGTGACTGGTTGCTTTTTATTGCTATTTAAAAGATGTTGAAGCACAGCTAGACTATCTTTTTCTAACAAGATAAAAACAAAGATTCGATGATGGAAGCCTGTTGTTACATATACACATATACATTATACGTTTCAGACATATACATTATATATTTTTAAAATAAAACCCTAGGCATCAGAACTTACAGTGCTGCACTGCTTTGTGTCACATCAACGTCCACGAGGGCTGTGTTCTGAATTCCAGTGAACTGGGTTTTGATTCTACATGGTGGAAATGGTCTCTTTCACAAGTACAGTTTTTGCTATGAAAAAATTTAGTCTTCTATAAAGTATACCTTATAAATTTCAAATAAAACATCATTTTTCAGGTAAATCATAGTATTTATCTCCTCAATGCATGATTTCCTCATGTCTGAGTAACGTTGTTGACGCCAATGCCACAGAGAGGGATCCATGCATCAGTCTCACGACTGTCTGCTACAAGCACACATGGGACTTTTGAAGCAATCATATTCCGTCAACCACCTATTCCGTACTCGACAGTGGAGAACACCCCAGATATGAGATTTGCACCCACTTCAGATCCACTTCAGATTCAGATAGGAGAATTCTGCATCACTTGTCTCGCTCTCGTGGTAGAGAGCTATCCCTGCTTTTTTTCTAAAGGTCTCACAAAGGTCTCAGATGTCACCTTTTGAGGTCTGCCATTGGCCAGGTCTCCAGATGATGACTTGCAGCCTTTGCAGACCTCCTGGAGGAGGGAATGTCTTCCTAGAGAAAAACAGGTCTTCCAAGACATTTATCCATGTAAAAAAAATGTTAAACCTAGTAAAAGTTTGCAGCCTACAACACTTCATACAGTGGAAACACATATACCATATATAGTTATGTGAGATAGAGTATTTGTTAGGATGGGAATCTACTTTTAAAACAGTTAGCACTAATTCTTTATAAGAAGCCAGCAATCCAATGCTTCATTCTAGGAGATCTCCAAACCCTTTCCTCCACACTCGAATTCACCAGTGGCTACATGGGAAATGGGGCTCAATAGTTTCGGCTTTGCATTTAAGACACTGCACTGCATCAGCCCATTTCTCTGCACAATGAGTGGTTTTATACAAGGCCATTCACTTATAGTCTCAGTGTTCAGAGTCAAAGGAGTCCCTCAAAAAGTAGTAGTAGGACCTAGAAAACACTATGTTCTTTTGCTACACAATCCCAACTAAAATGTCTTTTTTTTTCTAAGCTGGAATCACAGTGCTAACCCATCAAGATTTTCCTATATTGATCAGTCATCCTAGCTAGCTTTAATCAATAAAGTTAGGAAACAAATGAATTATTACTTAATCAATGTAGAACTGTAAATCGTTCAAAATACTAGGGCATGGAGACAGAAAAATTAAAGAAAAAAAGAAAACCATAGAACTGGGCCATTGTCCTCTCAGCCAATGAATACTGTGAATGCCTCTGTTCTTCTAAAGACTCAAAGATCACACTGGCCCCGAGAAGTCCCTGGCCATAGCCTCGTCAAAGCGATGATCTGTCTCATGGGCACCTCCCAGACGCTATCTGGGACATCTCTATTTCTTTGTTAATGGGGGAGTTCTTTCACATAAGAAATGTTTAAAACTCCCCCACGGGAGCACGATGCCTTCAGTAGAATGGCGGACGGCTTTGGTACCATCCCTGGCATTTCGCGGGTCTCCATGGCAGATGTCAGTATATGGCACACTGTGAGGAATGGAGCACCAGGGTCCTTCCAGCTACAGGCTGAGACCCAGGCTGTCTCGGTACCTGTGGCTCTGGAGGAGGCAGGGAGAGTCTTTGTCTTGATTGTATGAAATGCATGAATGCTCGCTCTTCCACGGAATAGATTACTTCTTAAAAAATGCAGACAGGCTTTGAGGCTTTCCAAACATGGCTGGTCTGAGAAAGAGCCTTCCTGACTCACAGGCAGGGCTAGATAGGAAACGATCTTTGAGCCAGACCTCAATTGCAAATTCTAGAGTGGTGTCAGTTTTAATGGAAAACAAACAAACGGTTGCCAGCAAGAGGATCCTGGACTACTAAATGGCCGTAGTTCATTATGGCTGTTAAAGAAGGATTCATTTCTTAAGCCTTTATTTCTTCCCTAAAGTGCACATTCTCCTCTTAATTTAAGGAAGTGGGGTCTTGACATCTTTTATAATGTAATAAAAACCACTCCATACAGGTGCTCAGAGGTGGGACAAATGCAGAAGGCTATCTCCTTATTTTAGATAGTGCTTTTCTTACAGCCCAGCACAACAAAGACACAAATGTGGTCGTTTCTATAGAAGCTTCCAGACTTCTCTCCCAAGGTCCCAACATATTTCCTCTTTTTGATCCATTTCTTTAACAAGTTTCTTATAGGAAAGAATGGTCTGATTCCTCTCCCTTTCCCCATAAAACACATTCAAATTCAACTATTCTCTCTTCTTATGTGGAAGTAGGAGCATGTAAAAACACAAGTGTTGAGGTTCGGTCTTTTGCTATCAGAAAGCTAAATATTAGCCTCCAAGGCCTGGCTGCCCCCAGGGACAAGGCATGCACAATGTGACCTTGCTCCTTAATTTAAAACTAAAGATGCCGACAGCTGATAGCTGGGCAGAAGAGGCACAGACTGGGTTCGGGGTTCGTGGCCTTGGACTCTGAGGAGAACCAGGAGGAGGGGAGAGAGAAGGTGGAGAGAGCAGAAGATGCCACGGGGTAAGGATTTTCAAAACCTGGCCATGAGGGCTGGCCAATTGAAGTTAATAGCAGCCCAGATGGAACACAGCAAGTTATAATTCAGGGTTATTGATAGAGAAGTAGACATAATAGCATAGAGGGGAGATATCTGCCCAGCTGTAATGCTGACTGAAGCGTATTTTGATAATAAAAGTTGTGTGTCTTTTGTCCAGGAAGAGGATGATTAACGGCTGGGTAAAAAACCCCGGACTGAGATGAAATGATTTCTACAACACACGAGGCCTCACAGACAGGGGCAAGCACAAGAGACACTGAAAAAGCTCCGTGAACACTGCAGAGATTTCCTGGTCTCTTAAAGGCTTCTCTCAGCTGAGTCGTCTAGAAAGGGACAGCATAGAATAGCCCACAGCTGCCACCAGAAATCTCCATTCAGCCTTCGCCTGTGCCCTCAGAAGCGCCAGACACATCTGCTTGTCTGGCGCAGTTCTGCACAGACAGACATCAAGGCCCAGTATTTTCACCCAGAAATCATCTCCTCTGTCCACTCTCATTTTCCCTAAAGACGTCCTTACACCAAGAATAAGAGACTAGAGCGTATCTGCATCGATGCACACATTTTAGACATTAACTCTTATTACCTATCATTCCTATTAATGCTCATCTGAAAGAATAGCACCTACATAGGCATAAGAGCTGACGTTTCTTCCATGCGGGCTACTGCCTGATGGAAATGTTAGCAGTTCACTACAGGTCTTACTGTTTGGGGGAAATCATTACAAAGAGATGTATTTCTTTAGCATATTCTTAAATATATGGCAGAAATATCTGACTGTGTTAGTGGTCAAAAGGCTATTTATTTGCTGGGCGTAGTGGCACCGGCCTTTAGCCTAACCACCCGGGAGGTAAGGGCAGGGAGATCTCTGTGAGTTTGAAGCCAGTCTAGTTTACAGAGTGAGTTCTAGGCCAGCCATAGCTGTACAGAGAGACCCTGTCACAAACAAACAAACAAACAAACAAACAACAAAACTACAAACAAACCAAGGAAAACCAAATTCTCTTATCTGAGATGCAATCGTATGATATAAGCTAGGCAGGCCTTCGACCCCGATCCGCCTGCCTCCAGTTCCCAAGTGCTGTGAATTCAAATTTTAAAAAGTTATAGAAAGAAACCATAAGAGACTATTTCAGATTTGTCGGATTGGTAAATTAAAAAAAAAAATCCTGTACCAGCTATGCCAGAGCTTTACAATGCTGACAACCTCGGACTTGGTAATTCTACTTTAAAGAAATAATAAAATACACCAATGCTTATTTATTTTAAATAGGAAAAACAAGCCTCTCTTTCTTTTTCTCTTCCTGCCCCTACCATGTGAGTGTGTGTGTATTGTGCGTGAGTCTGTGTATGTGTGAGTGTGTGTATGTGTGTGTGTGGTGTGTAAGTGTGTGTGTATTGTGTGTGAGTGTGTGTGTATTGTGTGTGAGTCTGTGTATGTATCGTGTGTGAGTGTGTGTGTGTGTGTGTGTTGTGTGAGTGTGTGGTATGTGTGTGTGTGTGGTGTGTGTGTGTGTGTGAGTGTGTGTGTGTGTGTGTGTGGTGTGTGTGTGTGTGTGGTGTGTGGTGTGTGGTGTGTGTGTGTGTGTGTGTGTGTGTGTGTGTGTGTGTGTGTGTGTGTTGTGTGTGAGTGTGCGTGTATTGTGTGTGAGTGTATGTGTGAGTGTGCATGTGTGTGTGTGGTGTGTGAGTGTGTGGTATGTGTATGTGTGTGAATGTGTGTGAGTGTGTGTGTGTGAGTGTGCCACACTCGTCTTTTACATGGGTACTGGGGATTCAAACTCGGGTCCCCCTGCTTATACAGCAAGCATTTTGCCTACTGAGCCATCTCCCAAGTCCTGAAAAAAAAAAAAAAAAACCACTCTTTTTATAAAAAATAAAACCTCGTGGCCTCACAATAGTGATTTTTCAAAATAACTTGTGGTACGTCCATGCTGTGACTCATTTCCTCACTCAACAATTCTCAGTGAGCACTCACTAGGTGTACATAACACTAGTGATAATAACGGCAATGTTTAGTGAACAGTTGCTTTGTGTCACACTGCACACCGGAGCACTGCACGGAGCACTGCACGGAGCACTGCACGGAGCACTGCACGGAGCACTGCACGGGCGGCGTTCCTCACTTAGCTTTCACTGTGCTCTTGTGGAGGTCCTGGAAGACGTCCACTTCTAAACTGCAGGAGTGTCAGAGCTTGGGTGTGCTGACAGTTCTACCTCTGTGACTCAGTGTGCCCAGAGCCACCCTTGGCCACTAAGACACATCACAGTTACTTCCTGGAAACAAGCTTCCCAAGAACCACACTCCCATCCAATAGTCTCATCTAGGAAGAGAAAAGGAGCAGAGAGTTTGGACTCGCTCTGTGCTAGAACAAAGCCTTCTGTATGATTCCACCCGCAGCCACACTTTTGGAAGCCTGCTGGTTTTTAAGTCCACGACCAGGCGGATACTCAGGATCGAAATTCAAGTAACCGAGGACCTCAAGTCTCCACGCTCAGAAAGCTCTCCATGGTGCTTGGTGCTATTTGCCACTTAGCACACTTTAGTAACGCCAACCTCAGTTTACTTGGGCTTTGCTAAAACAGAACGTTGGCCACAGATCCTAACAGCTCAGTGCTTGTTACGTCTCTAAGGCCTTTATTGGGGGAAGAGGACATACTTTCACACTGAGAAATCATCCTTAGACATTTCAAACATGCACCTGAATAGGTCCATCATGCCTATTTTGATGTCTTCATGTCTTCAAAAACTATACATACTGATTTTCCAAAAATAACTTTTTAAAATCTTCTTTAAAAACACATTCATGAGGGCTAAGGAGATAGCTCAGCAGGTTAAAGATAAGCCTGGTGATCCAAGCTACCTGCCTGAAATCCGTGTTTAAGAAGCTGGATGCAATGGTATACATCTGTAATTCTAGAGTTCCTACAACAAAGGAGACAGGAGAACTACCCAGCAGGAAGCACACGGGCCAGCTAGCCTAAAGTCGTCGGCACAGCAGGGCCAGCTAGCCTAAAGTCGTCAGCACAGCAGCAAAAGTGAGAGACTCTGCCTCAGAGTGACAGAGGCGAGAATCCACTGCCAAAGCTGTCCTCTGACTTACACGTGTGTGACATGGCACGCACACATACTATAAACACAAAAATAAATAAATCCACACAAATCCAAGTACAGTGCTTACCCATACAGCCCCAGTACCCACAAAACTGGAATCACACATTTGAAGCCACTCTGGGTTATAAAAATAGTAAGAGCCTGTCTTAAGTGTGGACGGAGTTACTCAGCCATAAATGGAACATATATACCATACCCCCTCCTCTCTAAGGCTCAGGGACCACCACGGAAGAGGAGGGGAAGACTGTAGAAGCCACAGGTCAGGTAGGAGCACAGTGAACAGCGTCTTCTGGACAGGACCGCTCCCAGGAGCCATGTTTCCTGCCCAATATCGGGCTGGTCAGTGTCCTAGCATGGAATGAGGGGTTCCTGAGCCCCGCCCCTAACCGAGGAGCTGCTGACACTCAGGACGGCTGCCAGGGGAAGGATCGCTGGTTTCTTCAGGGCCTTGGTCCCTGGCATCTTGATCATTCGCCATAAATTGGACTCAGTGAGTTATTATTTAAAACAAACAAACATGAAATTGGGGAGGAGATAAAGGCAGGAAGAGTTAGGGGTAAGCATGACCAAATCCACTGTGCAAATATATGAAACTCACGAATAAAAGTATTATTTTTAAAAGACTATGTTTTAATTAAACAAAAGAAAATAAAACAATTTTTTAAATGTTAAGTACTTAAATGTGTCTCTTATTTTTAAAAACCTCTCCGTTTCTTGTGCTGAGATCACACCTTTGTAATATGGTAAATCAACCATTGACCATGATTTTTTAAAGCTTTTCTCTACTGTGATTATAACCACAGAGGACCAAGGAGAGGGGAGCTCACAACTACTTTGATTCTTTAACTGCAGTAGGCATCACAGATCACCTCCTTACACCTGTCAGGTACAAGCATCTGTTAACTCACAGTTCAGAGCTTACCGAATATGAGTGGGGCAAATGGGCAAGATGGCTGCCTTTTCTAAGCAGACGTTGTATAGCGTACTGGCGACTAACTTTTAAAGGCAAGCTGACCGGATCTACACTCCCTTACCAAACCCTACAGAGATTTAACTTGTTTAACAATGGGATATGTGCTTGGTGAGGCTTAATCGAAAGGAGGACACTGTGACCTGAACAGAAAAGAAAACACACTTAACAGAAGGAGCAGACATGCTTAAAGCAGTCACTAACCCAGGTAAACATGACGCTCTTACTGGAGGGGACTCGAAGGACACGTATATGTTACAAAATACAGGGTTACAAGTAACCAGAAGACTTAAGAAAGATCAATATGGCCTGCCTAAATTCAAAATGAAATTGATAATTTCAATAAATGTATGCGTACATTACTTTCTTAGGTCTAAATTTTCATCATAAATAGTTATTGGGCTCAGAAATCACTCAGTCACTAGTGTGCTTGCCAAGCGGGCGTGAGGCCCTGGATGCAGACCACGGAGAAACTCCAGCACAGCAGTGTGAGCCTATGATCCCAGCACAGAAGAGGCAGGGGTGGGCTTGCTGGCTACCATCTAAGAGGAGCTGCCAGCTCCAGGCCCAGTGAGAGAGCCTGCCTCCAAAACTAGAGGGAAGAGTGATTAAGGAAGACACCCATCATAGACCTCTGGCTTCTGCGTGCACCTACATACACATGAACACGTACACAAAGAGAAAGGAAGAGAGAAAAAAACAAAACGATTTAATTATTAAACACCTGCTATAGGGGAGGTTACTTGCTTCATGTCCTGAAAGCCATGACAATGAGAACTTATCTAAACAATATCGTGATTTCTGTTTACATTCCTACATAAGGAAAACTTGCTGCTTACAGAGGTGGCTGTTGGGGTTGGGGAGGTGACTCGGTGGTTAAGGCCACTGACTGCTCTTCCAAAGGACCTGGGTTCCATTCCTAGCACCCACATGGCAGCTCACAAGCATCTATAGTTCCAGGCCCGGGGGATCTGATGCCCTTTCCCTAGGTTCTGCGGGCAATGTATCCATAAGGTGCACACATCCATGATGGCAAAACATCCACACACATAAAATAATAATACAGTGAAACTACTGTTTAAAAGGTTAAATAAAAATGTCGCTGCTTAAAAGGTTGTTGCACTTATTTAGAGATTTCTAAACCCAAATTTTTAAACAAAGAATTCACATATATATCCTTTGTGTTCCAAAACCGACAATACTTTATTTTAAGGAATTTGCTTTCTTTGTAACTATCTGCATGCATATAGAGTTGTGTATGTGTACATTCGTACAATAAGTATTTGCCATATACTTGTAAAACTGTAAATTCTACACTTGCTTTGAGGAAGCACTGTGTGTGTTTGTGTGTTGTGTGTGTTGTGTGTGTGTGTGTGTGTGTGTGTGTGTGTGTGTGTGTGTGTGTGTGTGTGTGCTGGTTTTAACTCTACCTTTGAAATAACCAGACGGTAAGTGTATGTTTTTTTCTCTGCTCAAAGGTGATGGGAGAGGTACAGTATGTAGACTACTATTCAGATCCAGGATTCAAGAGAAACACTGGGACGGGAGATCGATCTTTGGGCATCTTTGACAAAGAGAATCATTTAAATGAGTCTTATAAGGCTGTTGTTTATATTTTTAGCTCTTTCCATAGATTATAAACCCCTGAAGGGTAACATACATGATTTGTCCCATGCAACATCTACACAGAACCTTACCGCCCCATCCCCGCAAAAACAAACCAAGTGTTCCAAACAACAGGATCAAGTTCCAGATGGAGACCTGTCAAGTCTCTCTCCAGCTGGCCCTCCTACATCTGAAATGTACACAGCTTCTCTAGGTCTCAGCGAATCACTTTGGCTTCTTTCCTGATGGAAGGTCAGAGACTTGCATCTGCCTGTATATCTGTCTCCATTTCCTCACAGGAGCACTGTCTACCAAGCAGTGCAAGCAACATCTCTCCCTTCTGTCTTCACACGCTGCCTTGCATCCCTGTCCTCCACCCTGGCCCCCTGAGAACTCTTCAGCTAGCCTGCTTTACTGTGGCCGCGTCGCCCGTTCTTTCTACAGTATTTCATTACACTCCACAGCCTTCCCTTGATGCTCTGGTTAATTAAGTTTACATAATTTCCTACTGATTAGTTTAAAACAGCATGCTCTGGATTTTCTCTCCTTTAATTTTGTGTCTTTTCTGACTGCTTAAACCTCTCAGCTATGAACTTGGGAAGTTTAGATGTTATTACAGAGCTCACTGTTGGCTACCCATACTTATACCAACCCCTCCCGCTACAAATACTGTGATTCTTGGATTATCTATCCCGGAAAACCAGAACACCATGGCATCGTGTCCAGGAAAAGGCAGGTAATAAAACCTACTCAGCCTTCCTTCATGCACTAAATGAATCCATTCTTTTATTTACCATGCACTTCATATTTACTGAGGTCTCGTGATAGTCTATGTGCTTAGAAACTCAGAGCATTAATATGGCCTGCATTTAAAAATTATTGCTCAAGTTGATTGAAACTCTAAACTGACATGCTGTCCAATTGTTAGGGCCATAAATAAATGGCTTATTTTAATCCATTCATTTTGACCATTTTATGGTGGACGTGAACTGCCACATCACCAATGATGGTTTCTAATAATGGAAACAGGGAAAGTGGACAGGTCAGCCGTGCTGCAGACTGGCCCAGCTGCTACAGAGACAGCCCGGAGGACACTGAACCATAAACGTCAACACTGATCTCCTAAGGGCCTTTGCAAGCCGAGAGATGGCAAGAGGTTTTGAAACTGTTTGGAAATCAGTTTTTCTCATGAGCTTTTTAAATTTTCCTGGTACTGTAGGGAGACTCTAACAATCTATTCTCAAACACAGCTATTCTTAAAGCTGTTTGGTTCCACAGATGATTTTTCCATTCCCGTGAGAGTGAGCCTGACTGGACTGAGAAGCACCTGGGCGGTTGATAAGCATACCTCTAGTCTGCTACAGTGTTTTCAGAGAGGAGACCAAGCAGGAATCCCGTCCCTGACTGCAAGCAGCACTATTCCAATGTGCTAGGGGGCAGAACAAGATGAAGGGAGAAAGGAGAGAGCCCAAGAATCTGGGCAGTCTGTGTCTGCTTCCTGCCTACAATGATAGGAGCTTTTCTCCACCAGACCAGACCCCATAATGGGCCGAACCCTCTAAAACCATGAGCCCAAATACGGAAGTCTTCTTTTTAAGCAGTTTCTTCGGCAATACAGGGTCTAGCGAATCTATCCTATTACCTCTATAACACAGGGAAAGACCCTCTTCCTTCACCACCTCCCACAGACAGAACACACATCAGACACAGGAAGAACAAGGCTCACAGCTTCGACAGATCCCCTTCGTCTATACGCTCCTCAGTAGACAAGAATAAGCCTGCAATATCAAATGGAAGGAACGCACTTTATGGTGACTTTTCCTACACACTGAACTACACTGGGTCAGACGTGTGACAATCATTCCTCCTGGAAGGACAAAGTGCCTCAATGCTGGTGGCTTTATCCATAACCCACAGGCAATTACTTACTGCTCTGTAGAATTACCTTTCCATTGTTCTTGTATGTCTGTTGATGGCTACATTGTTTCACAGGCCAAGAAACACTGTAAGATAGAGTCCTTTAAGAAAGCTTATATCGGTTTCCACGTATAACGCAGTTTATTGTTAAACTGAGACATATATAAATCATCTCCCGAAAGCATAACTGAAGGTCATATTATGCAGAGACCAGATGTGAAGCAAGGAACACATTCATTTCAATTTGCGAGCTTACAAATAAGTGTCAGTACTCAGCGGAAGGGATCCACAGGCTTGGAAATGAAGGATCATCTACGGAGCACTGGCTAATTGGGTAATTCACAGGGACCGCTCCCCCTTGGAACGACCATAATTCCCCGTACAATAAGCGCTTTGCAGGTGTACGGAGGGAAGGAGAGATAAAGTTTGGCAATTAAGTTAGTATTTTCCCAAGTGAATTCCAACTCCGGCGACAGCACCAAAGGAGTGTGATGCAATTACGGAACTACATTTCACAGGATTTTGTGGCTGAAGATATTCTATAAAAGACTTACTGAAAACCTTCATACCTCACAACAGGATTCTCAAGAATGTTCTCTGTTATAAACGACAGAACAAAATGTTCTTCGTTTTACCACTGGGCCTCAGCGGACATGTGTAAACAGCACAGGACATGTCCTGTAAAATCAAGATAGTGCAGACAGAACAGGCAAGCACGCAGAATAGCCCACCTTCCTCAGGAAGCTCGGGGGAACATGGAGCATGAGGCTCAGGAGGCAGAGGCAAGTCCAGAGGCTCCCATCCCAAGTGTGTCCATTTTATATATGCAAGACAATCGATCTCATGAGATCTTAAAATATGAAAAACATGGGCTACGAGAGCAGCTCTGTGGTAGGGTCTGCACTAGGCATTGGGTTCAATCCCCAGCACCGCATGGACATACAATCACAGGAACGGTCAAGAGTAGACTTGATATGCTGAAGTCAGTCATATAGTTGCTAACCTCTGCAGTGTCTGGATGTGCTTAACCCGAAGGGCGGGGTTGTCTGTCCACATTGTCCTCAGCAGTCCTGCTCAGGCTTTAACCACAGGATCCGGTCCTAGCCAATCGTCAGCTGAACCCAGCATCCTTTATCTAGTTACTTCTCTTCATTGTTTTTGAATAATTCACTGTTTTTAATGCTGCCGGTGGTTGGAGTTCTGAATGCTTTGCTGGTTTTGTTTTTGTTTTTGTTTTTTTAATATATTTGTTGTTTATGTCAATCATACAAGACACTGAGATGAACCCATACTTGGAATAAAATGGAAGCAGTTCAAGGAAGGATAGCATCTCCTTGATCAAGCACAACTCTCGACATGAGCACGTGGAAGGTGTTTGGACGGTAAAATTCCATGGGGAATTTTAGGAACTACCATGCCTACTGGGCCCCTAAGCATCCTGAGCCTCCCAGCTTTCACAGATACATAAGGGGTCTAGACATAACCTTGGCTTGTGCCTGTTATTATTTTATCCATTAAGTTGCTTTTTATTTTCCTTAGTTGTCAAAAACGAGTGATTCACTTGTTTTTTTTTTTTAACTTTTTTTTTTTTTTTTTTATTAACTTGAGTATTTCTTATATACATTTCAAGTGTTATTCCCTTTCCCGGTTTCGGGCAAACATCCCCTCCCCCCCCTTCCTTATGGGTGTTCCCCTCCCAACCTCCCCCATTACCGCCCTCCCCCAACAGTCTAGTTCACTGGGGGTTCAGTCTTAACAGGACCCAGGGCTTCCCCTTCCACTGGTGCTCTTACTAGGATATTCATTGCTACCTATGAGGTCAGAGTCCAGGGTCAGTCCATGTATAGTCTTTAGGTAGTGGCTTAGTCCCTGGAAGCTCTGGTTGCTTGGCATTGTTGTGCATATGGGGTCTCGAGCCCCTTCAAGCTCTTCCAGTTCTTTCTCTGATTCCTTCAACAGGGGTCCTATTCTCAGTTCAGTGGTTTGCTGCTGGCATTCGCCTCTGTATTTGCTGTATTCTGGCTGTGTCTCTCAGGAGCGATCTACATCCGGCTCCTGTCGGTCTGCACTTCTTTGCTTCATCCATCTTGTCTAATTGGGTGGCTGTGTATGTATGGGCCACATGTGGGGCAGGCTCTGAATGGGTGTTCCTTCTGTGTCTGTTTTAATCTTTTGCCTCTCTCTTCCCTGCCAAGGGTATTCTTGTTCCCCTTTTAAAGAAGGAGTGAAGCATTCACATTTTGATCATCCGTCTTGAGTTTCATTTGTTCTAGGCATCTAGGGTAATTCAAGCATTTGGGCTAATAGCCACTTATCAATGAGTGCATACCATGTATGTCTTTCTGGATTCACTTGTTTTAAAACTGTATGGATTCTCATCCCAGCTCTGCCTCTAACAGGCTGCTTGATTTGGGGTGACATGAGTAACCTCTTATATCTGAATGTCACCACCCATATGAGCTGTGACATAGGCGATGCCATCCATGACATTCCTTGCTGCTTTAAAACCTTACCACATGACCACCAAATAGTGTTCAACAAAGTAACATTATACAGATAGCCACATGTTAATGCTCTCCCTCTCTCTCTTGGTCTAGACTTCAGTTTCTCACAGGTGAAGGGGAACTCAAACATCATTTAATACAACCCAGAGGAAGTACCAGCACTGGTCTCAGCTTCCTTTCTGTAAACGCAATGCGATCGGCTGTCTCTCGGGAACCCGCTGCCATGCTCTCTCTGCTGTGATGGACTGTCCCCTCAGACTGAGAATGGAATCCAAGCAACTCTAAGGCCAAAACCAAACAACTGAGTGAGTTCGACTAAACTCTGAGGCTATCTGAAGTGAGAACAACCACCACCCCGTGGATGCCTGAGGTGTCACTACAGAGCATAGCAGGCTTCTTGCTTGTTTGGACACTATTGCTGATGGAGACGTTCAGGAACTCCTAAGACAGCCCACTTCATTTCCAGCTTCAGCTGTCATAAGTTCTTCTGGTATGAGCAGATTTAAATTCGTCTCCTCCTATCTACTTCCTGACTCTTCCCTACTGTGCAGTGTAGCACAGCTCAGGACCTTTTTCTCCACGATCACGTGAGGAGAAGCTCTGAGAGCACTGGAAGGAGCCATCACGTTTCAGAAAGTTTTTATGTTAATAATTCTTTAGTCTTTCCTCCACTGAACTATGTACTTACTACAAATAAGTGCATTTTGGTAGGTGTCATATTTCAAGTGGTTTTTTTAAAAAAGAATTTTATATAGAAATGTAAGACATTTAAATTACTATGTCCGTAGTGGAGAAATGGCAGTAACCCTAAAAATACTCCCTTGAGTTACAAAAACAGATGCTCTCCTTGTGTTCACTCGCTAGATGTGCTGGGGCTATAGCCTAGCTGCCTAGCGTGCATGAGATTCTGGGTCCAAGGCTCAGTTTGGGGAAGTGGAAGGAATAAAAGGATTAAAAAAAAATGACTGGGCATAGATGCTCATGCCTGTAATCCTGCCACTAGGAAGGGGGCAAAAGCACCAGAATTCAAGGCCATCCTATGCTACCTAGAGAGTTTGGGGCCAGCCTGGGATACACGAGACTGTGCTTCAAAAAGCAAAGTAATAACAAAGTTAGAAGCCAGAGGCTACCATTCTCATAGGAAATTATGTTCATAATTCTGCTGAAAGACTATGCTACGATCTACAATCTGGAGAAGTAGCACACAGAACCCTGCATTCACGAACAGGATACAAAACTGATGGGGGGTGTAACCATGGAAACACAACCAGCCATCCGGGACAAGTTCCTTTGTGCAGCAGGACTGCTCAGCAGCTGGATCTACATGGACTCTTATTTAATAACGACAGCAATTAGTTTGTTGTGGACTTTTTTTTTTACTTATGTACATTTATTTATGCTGAATTTATTCCCGTGCCATGAGTTTTTGTTTCTTCAGTTTCTTCTGGGATATCTTTTTATTCCGTGCAACCTCCTCTTCTGACTTTGGAACAATCTGTTCCTTCTCAGTGAGGAGCATCTCAGTGTGCAGGGGGAGCTCACGGATGGGTTAATGCGGCCGGCCGTGAGCGCTGTAGGTCCGTCTGCACATCTTAGGTGCTTGTTCACCCTTGATGACCTGGGCAGTTTCCCGGGTGTTCTTAAAGTGAACATGAAGGTTTGAACCTTTTGATTCTGCATGGTTTTGTGGGGTTTTCTGGGTCAAGGGAGTAGCAGACCACCTTCACAGGTCACCTCTGGCCGCTTACAGAAAGAGGAAGCCTGCTGTGGGTTTTTTAAGGTGAACAAATAATCCAAATAGACATAACGTGGTGATCTTCATTCAGGGGACATTGCATAAAATACTGCGTTCCACAGCCCAGCAACACAATGACGACAGTGGCCTGACGCTAGCCCTCCAGAAACCTGTCTAAGAGGCAGTGAGGAGATACGGGAGATAAGACATGGCATAGGCAGGAGACCAGAAAGGAAATATGAGGTTCTCTTTTTATTCCTGTCAATAGGGTACATAACTTTTAAAAGCTTCCCTCAACAAAACTGGGGAGAAAAAAAAATCCTCAGTAAAATATACCAAGTGTTCCTTTAAACATACAGCGAAGTGTTCATGAAAACCAAGAGACCTCTCAGAGGTCATAGTAGAAATGTCAAGAAAATCAGGAAATTCAGTGAATGACTTGAAACTATAATTATCCAGTAGTGATGTGCTCTCTCTCTCTCTCTCTCTCTCTGTGTGTGTGTGTGTGTGTGTGTGTGTGTGTGTGTGTGTGTGTGTGTGCTCTTCTCTGTGTGTATAGAGGTACCTGTCTTGTTAAGGGGCTTTAAAGGTCAGCAGACGCTAAGAAGCCTCGGAGCAAGTTAAGGAATTCTGCCTTCATCTTGTAGTCATGGAGACTTAAAGCAGAAATAAAAAGGAGGGAAATTTGCATTTTGCAAGTTCTTCTGGTAGCAGCATGGTGGATTTCAGATACCCGAACACGAGGCAGTTAAGAGTTTAGAAATGATAAATAGTGGCTAGGTATGCAGCCAACGGCAAAGCAAGGGCTTTACATGTACAAAGCTTACACAGCAGCAGCACAGACGGAGATAGAGAGAGAAAGGAAGCTGAGGTCCACTGCACTGAGAGTTTTAACCGTGCCACCTTGCTTCATCATTACTACCCCTCAACATAGCCCTGGCTTCTCAGTGATGAAACCAGGACTCAGAAAGGTGAACTGGTTAGGTGAGGCTCCCCATTTCCAGCTCAGTCATGGCTTGCCGTCCTAAGAAACATCTGAAGCGCTTAGCAGCTCCAAACATTGGATGCTGGATAAGCAGACTGGAGTGTTTGCTCCTCGAAAGCTAAGGGAAGGCCTGGCTCTGATCATTTTCTAAGGAACAGACTGGAGATGGAGTAAAAAAGATTTGCATGCAGGGATTCATTAAGATTGATGGCAAAGTCAGGACTGACATAACCTACCCTGCTGGGTTTATGGGTGTCATCAGCGCTGACAGGAAACTTCCGTCTGATCTATGACACTAAGGGCCCTTTGCTGTTCACCGTGTTACACCTGAGGAGGCCAAGTACAAATTGTGCAAGACGAGAAAGATCTTTGTAGGCACAAAAGGAATCCCTCATCTGGCGACCCACGTTGTTCATACTATTTGCTACCCTGATCAAGGAGATTTGCTTTGGAGACAGGCAAAACACCTGACTTCATCAAGCTTGACACCGGGAACCTGTGTATGGTGAGTGGAGGTGCTAACTTGGGAAGAATTGGAGTAATCACCAACAGGGAGAGACATCCTGGCTCTTTTGATATGGTTTACGTGAATGAAAGCTGTCAATGCCAACAGCTCTGCCACTCAGTTAACATTTCTGTTATCTGCAAGGGCAACAAACCACAGATTCTCTTCCCCAAGGAGAAGAAATTGCTCACCACTGCTGAAGAGAGAGACGAGAGGCTAGCGGCCAAACAGAGCAGAGGGTAAAATGGCCTCTAGGAGACATGCTGGAGAAGTATTTGTACTCTCGCTACTACAAGCCTTTCTAGGCAACGGGCTACATTAAACTGCATGATGAAACTTAAAAAAGAAAGGAAAAGGAAAAAGAAAAAAGGTGAGATCCTGAGAGTCTGCTGCTTGACATGAGGGTTGGAAAAAGGGGAAAAGGAAAGGGAGAAGGTCAAACTGACCAGTTAGCTCCAGGAAGCGCAGGAAGAGCAGGAAGAGGAGAGTAATTCGTGGATGTGCCATATAACATAAATAACACGATAAAAAGATTCTTCATCTCCATCACTACCACCATCACCATCATTAGCATGATTATTTTTACACACAGACACACACACACGCACACACACACACAGCACACACAGACACACACGCACACACACACACATATGCACACACACACACACACACACACACACACACACACACACACACACACACACATAGCACAGTCAGGGATCTGTAGAGCTGGTTTTCTCCTTCCACCTGTACCTGGGTCACAGGATTGGAACTCACATCACCAGGCTTGTGTGGCAATGCTTTTAATCACCAGCCATCTCACAGCCCCCCTAATGTCCTGGATGTAGGGTAGTGGTGATAGCTACGATTATGAATGCACTGTCCTTGAGTTGTCCGATTTAAAGTGGCATTTTGTTATATGTGTTTTTCCACAATATTTTTACCAATGTTTTTCTAATGATTTGTTTTTATTAATTTTTTATGTGAACTGGTGTTTTGTCTGCATGCGTGTCTATGTGAGGGTGTCAGATCCCCTGGAACTGAAGTTACAGACAGTTGTGAGCCACCATGGGGCACTGGGGATTGAACACGAGTCCTCCAACAAAGCAGCCGGTTCTCCTAAACACTGAGTCACCCCTTCAGCCTTCAACAGATGTTTAAAGGTGATCCCATCTAGCCTATTGACAAAATATTTCTGTAGTGATACTTACAGGGTAGAACTTCCTCCGTATTAGAAAGCACCAATTCTACATGTTATAAAATATTTATCTAATAAGGGAGTTTTAGATTTAATAAATCACTACTATGAGAATCATCTGTCTATTTTAAAAAGCATTCATACTCTTGATAACTAACACAAAGGACAATGTGAGACAAGAACACAAGGGAGACTCAAGGCCAGTCCCAGCCTCACAGGTGCTAAAGTCACAGAGAATAAACAGGACACAAAGGAAGCCCAGCAGTGTGACAGTGTAAGATAAGAATTCAGGATGACTGCAACCAATGTAGGTCAGGAAACCAGTGTTAGCAAGGCAGCCTGTACAGTGTTAGCAAGGCAGCCTGTACAGTGTTTGTTGGCAAGGTAGCCTGTACAGTGTTAGCAGGGCAGCCTGTACAGTGTTTGTTGGCAAGGCAGCCTGTACAATGTTAGCAAGGCAGCCTGTACAGTGTTTGTTGGCAAGGCAGCCTGTACAGTGTTAGCAAGGCAGCCTGTACAGTGTTTGTTAGCAAGGCAGCCTGTACAGTGTTGCAAGGCAGCTTGTACAGTGTTTGTTGGCAAGGCAGCCTGTACAGTGTTAGCAAGGCAGCCTGTACAGTGTCGGCAAGGCAGCCTGCACAGTGTTTGTTGGCAAGGCAGCCTGTACAGTGTTAGCAAGGCAGCCTGTACAGTGTTAGCAGGGCAGCCTGTACAGTGTTTGTTGGCAAGGCAGCCTGTACAGTGTTAGCAAGGCAGCCTGTACAGTGTTTGTTGGCAAGGCAGCTGCTTTAAGAAGAGTTTATTTGGCTTATACCTCCAGGTAACATCCATCACTGAGGGAAGTCAGGGCAGGAACTCAAACAGGGTGGAATTTGGAGGCAGGAGCTGATGCAGAGGCCATGGAGAAGTGTACTTACTGGCTTGTTCCTCATAGCTTGCTCAGCCTGCTTTCTTAAAGAATCCGGGACCACCAGCTCAGGGACAGATAGCACCATACCTGATTTGAAGGTGGCACTTCCTCAACTGAGGTTCACTCCTCTCTGATGACTCTAATGTGTCAAATTAACATAAAACCTGTAAGCAGCACGAAGCTATCATCTGTATTGTCACAGACTATGAATGAAGGCTAAATGATATTTAGAAATAAAATTAAGAGTTCTGGGCCAGCAACTTCCAATTTCTTTTGTGTGTCTAAATATACAACTGAAATTAAAATACCAATATTTACACTAACATGGGCAACTTGAGACTACCAGCTTGGGGACATAAGACAAAGAGCAATGTAGCTATGGAAACAGTTAAAGATGGAGATAACAACACAAATCAAAGGGCTCACTGCCTGGCATTGGAGAGCAACTTACAGCGACTATTAATAATTGTTATATTTAATTTGTAAACATGATTTTTATCTCTCAGTGAGATATTTAGGAAATCCTTAAGTGTTTTTCCTCAGGAGAAGAAAATAATAAATCTAATTAAAGCATTGCACTTGGCTGGTGCATTTAATCATTCATGAAATGAACACTATGAAGTCAGGCTTATTTGGTACTTGGCATGTGTTCATAAGGTGATTTATTTCAGATGTATACACAGATGTATGTGTACCAGTAAACTCATACATGAATTTATGTGGCCAGTGTTTTTAAACCAAGATTATAAATTCCTCAAAAGCCCAAAAAATTGATATTTAACCTGTAGGACTCCTTATCACTAGTGGCAGGTGGAACGCTCACGATATTATCTTTAATGAAATCATTCCTGATTTAGCTCTTGTCTCCTGAGCACGGGAGACGTCTGAGGAAGATAAACTGCAGACCATTAATGTGAACAAGATTTTGTGATGGGGGAAAAAATGGGAAACCAGTGATCAAAGAGTCGACAGAAGAGGGGCCTAGGTAACAGGTTCACAAACATGGTGCTATTTCACAGAATGCTCACCTGCCATGAGCTTTGAAAAAAAGGATTTGTTTTATTTGTATGTATATGGATGTGCCTCATGTGTACTGTATGTGTCAGGAGAGGCTAGAAGATGTGCTGGATGCCCTGGAGCCAATTACAGATGGCTGTGTGGGTGCTGGGAACCAACCCTGGGTCCTCTCCAGCCCACAATCATTGTTTTGATGATAATGTAGATCAGTGCTAAATGCAACCTTCACTCTACAGGAAGTTGGGATTTGCGTTTCTCAAACATACAGTTTTTGTTTTGTTTTTCTTTAGGACCACATGCTTCTTCTGCGGTCCAGAGAGGAAGGGGAAAACACACAGAGTGCCCATGTAAAAGTAATTTAATGACTTGAGGACAAAGCTCAGGCCAGTGCATGTGTGAGTTCGTGTGTGCGTGTCTTCCCGTGTGTGGAGAGGCCAGAGACACCTCCAGCAGTCGTCCCTCAGGTACTGCTGGCCTTCACTTTGGGGGTACAGTGTCTCTTGTTAGGGCCAACACATATGCTGGCCGGGCCCCGGAGTCAACCGATCTCTAGCTCCCCAGCGCACACATGAATTATGAGCGTTTGCCACCACGCGGTTTTCTTTCTTTTCCTTTTAACGCGGTTCTTGCAGGTCAGACTCAGAGTCTCACACTCGCAAGGCAAGCACTTTACCAACTGAGCGAGATCCCTGGCCTCTTGAGTTCTATTTTAAGGCTTATCCAGGAGAAACGTTTTTCAAAACGTCTTAGTTAATCCATACCCTGATATTATCTCTGCACATGCTGAATTTCCATTTTACTTTGCGTTATAGTAATTATGTTTCTGTTCTACTCTCCATCTTGGTCTCTTTTTATTATATTTTTTCAAGAATTGGCACTGAAACACATAAATTAGGTAAGGAGTACATTATTATAACTCATTTCCAGCTACACACACTTTTTAAACTCTCCCTCCTTTGGGCAAAAGAAAAAAAAAATCCCTTTCTACATCTCACTAGATGTAGAAAGGACGGAAATGAACAAACAAGGAAGGGTGACTGGTAAGCTCCCCTTCTGCAGAAGCTAATCTAAAACGTGAACATGACCAGGGATTACTTGGGTGACGTGAGTTAGGATGACCAAATGCAATACTTTTTATAAAACGCTGTAACCACATTAGTATATGATCTTTATGGAGATACCACGTAGGCACTGAAAAATTACAAAAGCAATAGCACTGTTCATATAGTCGTTGCATTTGGGGGTGGATGAATCCTTTCTTTACAACTCACCTCTACATTACATCTCACTGTCTCCAGATGCACAGGGAACCATCCATGTAGCCTTGTGCGAGCCATGAGCCAATCTGCACAGTGACTCAGTCCGGCCAGTTGGATCCCTCTGCTAAGAGTCTGGAATTGAAACTGTGAGATCTATCAAGAGGATGAATTTATGAGCTACGGAGGCACTGCAGGGGTTAGTCACTATAATAAACAAGAACAGAGGAGTCCTGCCTGTCTGTACCTCTAGGAGTCCTGTCTGTCTGTACCTCTAGGAAAAAGCAGATGTAGAACAAAGGGAGTAGAGCATGTTCTCTAGCTCCTGCCTGAGGCCAGCTGCTCTCTGATTCTTGGGTTTGGCAACGTTTATCTTTTTATAATGAGCCCTCCTGTCACGCTTAATCTTGATTGTCAAATAGATGCAATTTAGAAGCATTGTGGAAACAGCTCTGGGCATATCTGTGAGGGATTATCTGTATTGGATTAACTGAGGGGGAAGACCCACCCTACAAGGGCAGTAACATTCCATAGACTGCACTAAAGAAAAGGGAGAAAGTGAGCGGAGGGTAAGCATCCGTTGCTCTCAGCTTCCTGACTGTGAGCACAGGGTGTTCATTCACCTCCTGCTGCTGCCAAGCTCTACCTCCACAGTATCCCCGGAACTGTGGGCTTCACTAGTTAGTCCTAGCTATAGGTGACAACAATCCCCACTCAGAAGTGTACTGGAAACTCTCAAGTGTTTATCAAGCCCCTGCTATGCACAAGTTATTGTCCATGGGTGTACAGATATCTCAGAGTTTTATTTTCCACATAACTTCTTTTGATCACAGAAAAAATTATTTTAGACCTTACATGTTTGTGTGTGTGTGTGTGTGTGTGTGTGTGTGTGTGTGTGTGTGTGTGTGGTTGTTTTGTTTTGTTTTATTTTATTTTTCGAAAGATGGTTTCTCTGTATAGCTTAGAACTTGTTTTGTAGACCAGGCTGGCCTCAGACTCAGAGATCTGCCTGCCCCTGCCTCCTGAGAGTTGGGATTAAAGGTGTGTAACACTACCACCCAGTTTAGATGTTACATATTAAAAGCTGTATGCCCATAAAGTAAACTCAAGGCCTGTGCTTCTTGTTTTACTTTGTTCCCCACATTTGCTCTGTGAGTTCCTAATAAATGAACAGAGGTTAGTATTTGAGAGGCACATGGAAGATAAAGAGACGGCGAGTTCAGAGAACTTGTTCATCTCAGACTCTGTTCATTCAACAAATTTCAACTGTACTGACAACGATTCCTAGGGAAATTCACTAAGGAGTCCATTAAAATGGCTTCTTTGGAAAACACCAGTGGACTTATTGTATCCTTAAGACGTACCACCACGATACAGTGGTTAACTTGTATTATTCATGACACTTCATGATACCACCTGACAAAGAATTATACACTGTAGCGAATAACTATACTGTACAGCCCCCCTCTCCTCAAATGGTCCCGCATAAGTCTCACCTGGTGAACTTGGAAACTACAGCTAATCAAGAGCTCACCTAATGAATTAGAATCTAAGAAGCAAGCCTAGGGACCCTTATGTGTGACAAGCGTCCTCAGGAGATTCTCTTCCTATTTAGGGAGAGTCTGGAGAATGACCTTGAGTTTCACACACAGAGAGTGTGCGCGTGCCAACTGCTGCAGACTTTTGTGTATCTGATCCTGTTCTTTCCTGTTTGCATTCAACTATCCGTTCTCTTCAGATCGACCCCTGGCCTGGAGCAAAGTTCCCTAGCTTTCCAGAGTTTGAATCCCTTGTTTGTTCCTAGAGCAGCCAAGTACAGACCCAGTTATAAAAACACACAAACCTATGTCTTCTCCCCATTCTTTGTTTAACCCTTCCAACCACTGAACGGACTCGAAGGCATCCCTGATTGGTACTGCCTGGCCTCGATGACCCACCTCAATTCTAGAGAGACGTTTTAGAAGGGCTGGCCCAGACGTCTTCTACAAGTACCAGAGTAAATTACACCCATGCTTTGTGCTTATTTGTTTGGTTTCTTCAGACAGTGTCTCTCTGTGTGGCCTTGGCTGTTCTGAAACAGGCTATGCAGACCAGTCTGGCCTTGAACTCACAGTCATGCTCCTGCCTCTGGCTCCCAAGTGCTGTGATTGAAAGGATACCTCACCATGTCTGACCCATGAGACTAACAGAGCGACTGAGTTGATAACAAATGAAGTACTTCCGCTGTTTAAATACTTTAAAACAACTGACGTAGCATAACACTATCTACTTCACGGTCTGACACAAACTCCCCAGAACATTGCCGAGGGTCAGATCTAGTAGTGTGCATTTTTAAAATACATCCTATGGAAAGGAAATCGCAAGGGGGCCGTTCCTGGGCCAGCCCACACACCACAGATGTGTTGCTAAGGTTAATGTGCACACAGGTTCCGCCACTGAGTACTCCAGCTGCTGTGCTCTCTGGGAAACACCAGAAATGCACGCATGGGCAGAAGGAGGAAAGAAAACCAGTGATCCCGCCATACCTCGTGACGTAATGATACGAAATTATGGCACTAGTAGTTAGCTCATGGTGCATGAGGAATGCATTTCTCTCAGTGAGAGGCGATGAGGTCTGATAAACCCACTTTGTTTTCTGAAATAAACAAACCAATACATCTGATGGTTACACCAACTTCTCCAGGGTTTAAGGATGAGAATGACGTAATGCAAATGATGAAGGGTAGAAAGAACAACCCCCCCCGCCCCCAGGAACTGTAATAAGCAGCATCAAATAAACCAACAACAGGCTGTCAGCAGGGTTTGGCTTTTGCTACATAAAGAGCCGTTTGGTTCATAAGATTTACACAGAGGGAACCTGAACTGCCCCTAGAATGACAGGAGTCTGGGGTGTCCTGGTCAGGGAGGGAGAGAGATCTGTCCTGGGAGTAAGTAGAGGATGCCACCAAAAGAGATACAGGGAGGCTCTAACGAAAACAGCATCTCTGGGGGAGGCTGTGCCTTCAACGCTATACACAGAGCTAATACACAATGATGTATACACACATACAATGCGCACACATGGTAACCATCTATCTATGCCTAGACATTCAGACTAGGAACTCGACTAATGTGTGCAAACTCCTTCTGTGGGCAGAAGGACTGCTACTGTGTGCCCAGATGGGGACATGGAAAAATTATGTTTACCCAACTTCACAGAATCCATGCCAAAATATTCCTCCCAAACAAATGATTTCACTTGTTCTTGTTTTCCTCCAACACACCAGCCTGACAAACTGTTTTATACATGAACTTGACTTTTCAAAAACTGGTATGCGCTGATAGCAAACTCAGTACATCTTTGTGCTCCGATGGCTAAAGGAAGGCCTTCGACGGACATGTGAACTGCAGCCTAGTGTAAAATAATATCTTCCAAAAGCACAGGAGAGAGGACCTGTGCAGCAGCAGACCTGGCCTGACCCCGTGGCGTGTGCCATCAGCCGGAGCCAGATTCTTAAAGTAGCCAGGAAAGAAATGACGTCCTCCCCAAAGTTCACAGTGACAAGAAAGATAAAGAAAGAAAAAGAAACAGTGCTTTCAAAGCTCAAAATCTTCATTAAACGGAAACCTGTTTCCACACAAAAGGAGATATAACCAGAAAGGCGATTGGGCGGGATCCTTGGTTATCCTTACTTACCCACAGAGCTGGACAATATGAACACTGACCACAATGAATGTACAGCTTCCTCACCAGTAGTCATTTGAGACATCAGATGCCTCCCAGGGACCCTGTCCCAGGTAGGACCCGAGGACTCTACACGCTACCGGCTATTACACTCATTCACATTTTTTAAGCATCGTGTATTAGGATAGTTAGCTGTGTCACGGGGCAAGGTGGCGCATGCCTGCTGTCTCTGCTACAGTTGAGACTGAGGATCACTTGAGCCCAGGAATGGCCGGCCTGGGTAGCAAAACAAAACTCTAAGAAATATAGCTGTGCATATGAGGCATAATTAGAGTCACGTTTTCTAGACCTACAGAATTTTTCTAGGGTCAATATTTACTGTTTACAGTGAAAGACCCCAGCTTAGCAGCAGTAACGCCATTTTGCAAGGCTGTACTTAAGATGACTGGTTCAGAGAAAGGTTAGAACACTGAGTACACAGCGGCTGCCAAGCAGGATGTGTATGGTTGAAGACATGGCAACAGGACGACTAGGTTGGCGCCTGACAATGAGAAAAGCCCCGAGAGGTCCCACACCCTGGTGGGGGCCCAATCGTTATGTTCCAGGAAGGTAGCTAGGAAACTTGCCCCCTGGCTGAACCCTTGCCACATTAGAATCCACCAATTATATCCCTGTAACCATGCATCTGCTTCTGTATGCTTGCTTCTGCTCCCCAGAATCCTATAAAAGCCCATCCTTGGTTCCGTTAAGCGCCAGTCCCCAGTGACTAAGCGCCCACAGGTGCCTGTGCCTGTGTATCCGACAATGACAAATCCTCCTCTTTGCTGATTACATCCGTGGTCTCGGTTGGTCATTGAGTTGGAGGGTCTCCATCCCGAGGAAAGTTCTCCTGAGAACTTTTCATTTGAATGCGTTGGCGGGAAAGGAGATCCTCCACCCAGGGACCGCCGACCACCCACTGGGAGGTAAGCCGGCCGGCGTCTGTCTGATTCTGTCTCGTTCTGCCCTATTCTGTCTGTTCTGTGAGCGCTCAGCCAAGTTGTTTGGAATTTGGGCGGGACGAAGAAGGAGCTGACGAGCTCGGACTTCTCGCCCCGCAGCCCTGGAAGACGTTCCAAAGGTGTTAGGGGCCCGACTTTTCGGGGCTCAATCTGGGACTCTGGTTAGAGGAGGAGGATCCGGACTTACGGCACCTCTGTCTGTATTTTTGGCTTTCAGAGGGCCCCGGACCTTTGCCACCTCCATCTGACTTTTTGCTTTCAGTTTGGTACCAAAGCCGCGCGGCGCGTCTGTTTGTTACTTGTTTGACTGTTGGAATTGTTTGTCTTCTTTGTGACCTGACTGTGGTTTTCTGGACGTGTTGGTGTCTGTTAGTGTCTTTTTGACTTTTGTTTCGTGTTTGAATTTGGACTGACGACTGTGTTTAAAATCTTGGACCGACGACTGTGTTGAAATCATGAAACTGTTTGCTTTGTTCGTCAAAGAGTTTTACTTGGTCCTCCTGGTGCTTAAGTTAAAAGTTAAAAATAATTTGCTTGAGAGAAATTGTTTTCTGCCAGGAGTTTTGTCTTTCTCTCTTGAGCCTCCTCCCAAGGAGAGATGCCCCTCCTTTGCCCCCTTGTCCAGTCACAATCTAAACAGTTGTGTATGAAGGACTCCAGGTTAGTGAGTGCCCCCGTCTACAACAGGTATTAACAAGAGCCTGAAAGCTTTACCTTAGATCCTAAAGAAAATTTCTCCCTGTTGCTTAAAACATTCACAGCTTCTAAGGAAAGGACAACACAGAGTAGAAAATGTAGGGGCTGAGGGTGGTGAGCATACAGGCCTGCTAGCAAGCTGCAGGGCTGCGGCCAAGTGGGCAGTGGGCAGCTCAGGCCAAGTCAGTGTAAGAGGAGTTTCAAGGTGATGAGGCCTGCCAGGGTTAACGCTTTGACAACAAAAAGATAGCGTGGAGTTAGTGGTTGTTTTTGGAGACTTTTGGCCCTAAAAAAAAAAAATAATAATTCCAGTTGCTGCTTTCAGTAGCCAGACCTTCAACACTTGCTCACAGAAGAGTGTTCATTATGAAAAGTTCTTTAAGGGAGCCTGCTTTATCTGCTAGCCCTATTATAATTACATTGGCCAGTTCAACAGCTTTCTCCCAGAGACTAGCTGACCATAAATCTTAGAGAACAATTTTGAGAAGCAGGAAACAACGCTCCCCTAAGAACTAGCGACCATGAAGTTAAACAATCTGAGAAGTAAGAGACAGCTTCTCCTAGGAAACAATCTTGGGAGACAGAGAGTTCTTCCTTGTGATTTTTCACTGTTATTCTATGGCGCCATCCCTGCCCCCCTCAGGTTGTGGTTTCTCCCTTTGAATACCTCTTCTCCCAGCCTCTCAGGGTCGAACTCCACTGCCCCCTGGGGATACGAGTCTCAAGTGCACTGGTTGCTATCGATAAACCTCATGTAATTACAACAAGGACAGTCTTGTGTGAGTTCTTGGGGGGCTGCGTCATCCCGAGACTTGAGTGAGGGTCTCCCCCTCCTCCAGGGGTCTTTCATTTTAAGGGGCTCGTCCGGGATGGGTGACCACCCTCGTCTCCAAAGACCCACTTGGAGGTGAGATAACATCTGTGTCTTTGTCTGTGTCTGTGTTTTGTGCCGGCTAAACTCTGGGTCTGTATTTGCTACTCTGGGTCTGTATTTGCTCTCCTGGAGTTCTGGTTTGTAGTCCTCCCATCTCGGCTGAGAGGGAGGCTTGTTTCTCAGGAGAGAAGCGAGTGTGAGCCCGTAGACGTGCCTGGGGCTCACTGATTGCACTGCCCTGGGAGACGTCCCAGGAGGTGAGGAGGGACCCCAGGGACACCTGGAGATTCCCATCTGGGTGCCTGTGAGGATTCAGTGATTCTCCTGGATTGGAGAAAAGACCTGCCGCCCTGGCCATCTGTATTTCCAGAGTGGTTTTGTCTGTGTGTCTTAGGTCTTTGTTTTGTATTCTGTTGGGAAAGAAGAGTGATGTGGAATCCGCCCCCTTCATCTGTTTTTGGTGAGCTCACGGAAGCTCCATCTGAATCAGTTTGGTTTTGGGTGATCTTGCGGTGGCCAGTTGTCTTTTGTTTTTTTTTAAAGCACTTCTGTTTTTTTGTCTGTTAATCTTTTGAGAAGACTAGTGTCATTTGAGGTTGGTTCTCTTGAGAGGCAAAGCCACCAAGCTGACACTGAAGAGAGGTACTTAAGGGAAAATCTAAGTCCAGAGAGACAGCGGTAACAGATAGGCTGCCCCTCTGCTCGCTTTCTGTTTCATAGACAAAGTTGTGCTTATATTTACAATGGCCTTTTGGTCCCAAGAGAGCCTCCTGGTTTAGTTGTGTGACTAAATGCTGTTTGCCCTCTTCAGTAGACCTCTATTCTCAAGATTCTCTTGTTTTCTCACCATCCCATTTGAGATGCTTGTTAGTAGCTGTTACAGGTCTTCTTTACCACTGAGGAAAGACAGAATCCTACTAGAGGACAGAAAGAATGTTCCAGACATGGATAGAAGGCTCCTGACTGTTGACTTCAATACGCCTGAAGGTAGGGAGTGCTCCAGGTCTGCCGCCAGGCTCCAAGGGTGGGTCTCTGAGGGGCTAGAAAATGCCCCACCAATCTGGCTAAGATAAGGAAAGGATATGAAGAAAAAGTTACAGAAATTTAAAGGGTTAAGCTAAGTTGCTAAAAAAGTTAGAGAGCTAAAGAGAGATAAAAGATGAGAGAGGATCATATACTGGCCACAGTAGTTAGGGAACCTAGGAAGATAGTACCTGGCAACAGAAGAGAATTCCTGGCTAAAGATCAGTGTGCCTAATGCAAAGAAAAAGGACACTGGGTCAGGGACTGCCCAAGAAAGAACAAGAGGGGCCACTGGAGAGCTTCTTGGTCCTAGAGTGCTGGCTATGTACAGGGACCCAATGCTCTGTGCTCCTATGCCCCCAGGGGCCAATATCCAAAGACCTTGAGTGCAAGGGCTACTGACAACGAACAATACTTATGGACTGCCCAAGAACAGTGGACCTTGGCGTGGGCCGGTAACCCACTAGTTCATAGTCATCCCTGACTGCCCCCATCCCTTGCTCATGAGAAAATTGCTCCCAAAATGGCTTATGGGCTGAAATGGCTGGGTGAGGCCATGTGTATGCATATCTACAGACTGTGTATGTGGAGCTTAAGACCTGTCTCAGTGCACCAGTACCTGATGCTGAGAGATGAATGGCTTAAGCTTGTTCTGCTTTGGAACATATCACTCCTGCTAGCCGGGCACTAACAATCATCACCCAATTCAGGACTTAAACTGTGATAGAGTGGCTGATGTTTGCCTTTTGAATAGAGTGTCCCAAAAGATGGGACCACTGGTCAGCTGCCATGGACTAGATTCTCCACCGGTGGGGACAATCTGTCACCTTGCTGCCCAGTCCGGACCTGGAGCCACCACAGCACGTGTCAAGCACTGGCAGAAGCCCATGGGTGGAGGAAAGACCTCTGCGACTGGCTGATTGACCGCTGCTGAAAGCCGAGGAAGTTGGTGCTGCCATGGTGAACAAAACGATGTCATCTGGGATGGCTGAACTTCTACGCCCCCAGCACATCAGCACTGCAGATGCCTTTGCCATCTCTTGGATGCCCTGGTGAAGCCAACAACTGTGAGTACTATTCATTGCCCAGGAAAACAGGAGAGAAGAGATTCAGTGACATGGGGCAGTAACAAAGCAGATAAAGTGGCTCAGGAAATGGCTATACAGGAGCCTATCCTGGTTACAGGCCTACAAGAGACAGCCACTGGGAACTGGGATTGGACTAAGGGATGGCCTCACTTAGAATATAAAATGTTACTTGTAATTTTGGCCAGAGAGACAATAGAAAATATAAGATATGTCAATAAGTGAATGCTTAACAAGCAAACAGGGCTCCTCACCAAACGAGAGACGGCCTCTACAATCATCAAGAAGATACTGGAAGAAATCTTCCCCCGATTTGGAATGCCCAAGGTAATCTGGTCAGACAACAGCCCTACTTTCGTTGCCAAGGTAAGCCAGGGTGTGGCCAAATATTTAGAGGTCGATTAAAAATTACATTATATTTACAGACCTCAAAGTTCAGGACAGGTAGAGTAAATAAATAGAACTCTAAAAGAGACCCTGACCAAATTGACCATGGAGACTGGCACAGACTGGGTGATACTCCTTCCTTCTTGCTCTCTTCAGAGCAAGAAATACCCCTTCCAGATTCAGCCTTACCCCTTTGAGATCTTAAATGGGGCCTCAGCCCCCCTGACTATATTAGATGATGTTACTGAACCAACATGTCATAGTGCCATAGTAATAATGATTTGTGTGCCAGGCTAAAAGACCTACAGGTGATACAGAAAGAAATCTGCTCACAGCTGACAGCAGCCTATGCCCCGGAGACCCTGAGTTCCAGGTCGGAGACTGCAGCTACACTGAGCCCAGACATTCGAGCCTCGCTGGAAAGGACTGTACCTGGTGCTGCTGACCACACTGACAGCTGTCAATTCTCAGCCCTCACCAGCCGTGTACTAGCTGTTGGGGCTGAGAGCTGGGACCTAGAGGGAAATTCAGTCATGTTTGTCCTGGGTTCTATCAAGATAGGTGTGAGATAGGCTTGATTTCCATTACAAATGATGTAACATTGCATATGCTAGTACTCCTAACACTTCTTGGGACTGTGCCTCGGGGATCACAATCTGTATAAGTTTAAAAGTTCTAAAAGCTAGTCATGACCTTGGTGTGTAGGTTTAGATAGTGTCCAGATTAGAATCCTGATGCTAAAGACTTAGTAAGACACAAAAGAGGAGTTGAGAATTACTTAGGGCTAAGGCTATCTAGGTGCTGCAAGGGCAGCACAAGGACATCTGCTGTTGCAATGCAAGGCTTATAGAGAATTCAGAACTGCCATTCAAGAGTAATTAAAGACTCCATGAATAAACTTAGAGAAAGGTTAGACAAAAGGCAGACAGAGAAGCGCATCAGGGATGGTTCGAGAGCTGGTTTAGTAGATCCCCTTGGTTTGCTACCCTGGTGTCCACCTTGATGGGACCCTTAATCATCCTCCTCCTAATCCTCCTCTTTGGCCCCTACATTCTAAACAGATTGATGCAGTTCATAAAGAACAGACTCTCAGTCATTCAGACGCTTGTTCTCACCCAACAATACCAGAGGATAAGACAACAGAAAGAGATTCCTTAGAATTCGATTTGAGTAAAGGATTTTACTCAAGTCTAAAAGAAAATGGGGGAATGAAAGACCCCAGCTTAGCAGCAGTAACGCCATTTTGCAAGGCTGTACTTAAGATGACTGGTTCAGAGAAAGGTTAGAACACTGAGTACACAGCGGCTGCCAAGCAGGATGATGTATGGTTGAAGACATGGCAACAGGATGACTGTTGAGCGCCTGACAATGAGAAAAGCCCCGGAGAGGTCCCACACCCTGGTGGGGGGGAGTCAGTCGTTATGTTCCAGGAAGGTAGCTAGGAAACTTGCCCCCGGGCTGAACCCTTGCCACATTAGAATCCACCAATTATATCCCTGTAACCATGCATCTGCTTCTGTATGCTTGCTTCTGCTCCCCAGAATCCTATAAAAAGCCCATCCTTGGTTCCGTGGGGCGCGCCAGTCCCCCGAGTGACTGAAGCGCCCACAGGTGCCTGTGCCTGTGTATCCCGACAATAAACCAAATCCTCCTCTTGCTGATTACATCCGGTGGTCTCGGTCTGGTCATTGAGTTGGAGGGTCTCCATCCCGAGGGAAAGTTCTCCCTGAGAACTTTTCATTAGTAAAGATGCTTGCCTTGCAAATGAAGAACAGTAAAGTATTAATCATCAGGACAGCAGCACAGCAAGACTAAGACCACACTGTCTTCCAGCTCCCTGATTAAGGAACGCACCATCAGGAACCATTTATCCTGATGTTGATGGTTGCTGCATGAAAGCCAGTCACCTCCACGTGCCAACACCTCTTCACACCAGCACGTCATAATTCTGGCAAAGTCTGGCAAATGCACAGCCATTTTAATGATGTTGAGGGGGTTTGCAATGCATCTCAGAGATTGCATTGTAGGTGCAAGGCTCTGGGTCTGCGCCGAAAACAAACAAACAGAAACACAGGGAAATTAATGTGCTTACGAGAAGAAAATGCATAGCCACAATTCTTAAGCCAAGCATCCTCAAAATTTAACATGCATACAAACACCTTGGGGTCTCATTAAAACACAGACTTGGATTCAGAAGTTTTGGCTAGCCTGAGCCTGAGATCCTAACAAGCTCCCAGATGATGCTGATGACTGCGGACTCCATTTCCAGTAGTGAGACCACCTACCACGACCTCTCTTGGGAGTCCAGAGTAATCTCTTTGTCACACAGAATTCCCATCCCATCACAAGAAGAAAGCAGACACTGTTAAAAGGGAACATACAAAAGTACATGAAGATTGCTGGTGTCCTTTCTGGAGAATGGGAGGAGAACGCAAACTTGGGATTCTTGGCCCTGATTTTAACTTGCACCCACATTCTAATCTCCTTTCCTCAAAATTGGCTGGGCATCCTGACTCCCCAGAGGGAGACAGAGACTGCCTGTTGCCGAGATTTAGCAGTATCCAAGGTACCAGAGCATTATCTTTTACCGTCTAATGCAATTGCTTGCCAGAAGGCAGCCTAAAGGCAACTGCAGGCCTCCTACAGAAGTGGCTGTAAGACTGTCTCTGGAATTCAAGATCTCGATGATCCTGGATTCATTGGGTTTCACAATATCTTAAAAATAATCTCATTGTTGGGCGGTGGCACATGCCTTTAATCCCAGCACTTGGGAGGCAGAAGCAGGCAGATCTCTGAGTGTGAGGCCAGCCTGGTGTTCAGGGTGAGTTCAAGGACAGCGAAGGCCACACAGAGAAACCCTGTCTTGAAGAAGCAAACCAAGCCAAAACAAAACAAGACTTGTCCAAGCTTAGGAAGACTATTTTCCCCCTGCCCTTTCTCCCTGACTTAGAGCATTTGGCTAACATTCTGAAAGACACTCTGAGTTCTGAGCCTGCCCACAGCAGGAATGGTGGTATAGCACGTTCAGAAGGTTTTTATATGGTAAGATGGAGAACAGCAAGGAAAGGCTGAAATTGTATTCGCTAGAGCTGAAACCTACTCATCTGGATGATATCCGGTAACGCCTCGATCATAATATTGCATCCAAATCACATACACAGTCACCTAGCAGCAAATGGAACCCGTGTACTAGAAGTAATTAGGGCACATCAAGCCACCCACAGATGCATCACCGTCATCCGTGAAGACGCACACGTTTAATGAGCACAATATACTTCTTCCTAGGACAACACTTTTAAGAGGGTGCTGTTCACAAGCTGATCCTCAGAACTAAAATCGGTTCCTCATTATTAAAATTAGTGGCATCATAATGAAACCAAACTTTTAAAATTTTACCTCTCTCACTTCCCTCCCCCCACCCAGTACTGGGGGTGGGGGGGCTGAACCCAGGCTTTGAACACACAAAAAACATGGCTCTACTACTGAGCAACACCCCCAGTTCCATAAGCCATCATGTAACAACAGAAAGGCCACAATCATCAGTGAGACAGTGTGTGGCCATGGCATCTCCTCTCCAGAGCAAAACATAAACCACCAACAGCCTGACTTCTGGGCCTAAGAGTCTTTTTCTCCAACCCTTGGAAGAAGGGCTCTTTCACATTCTCTGCATTCTGTTTTAAACATCAAAAGTCCTGGTTAACAACAGGGTCAAGTAACCAGACCCCTGGAAGCTCCCAAGACTAAGCCACCAACCAAAGAGCATACAGGAGCTGGTCCAAGGCCCCAGACTCATATGTAGCTGAGGACTGACTGCCTTGTCTGGCCCCAGTGGGAGAGGATATGCCTAAGTTCTATAGAGTCTTGATATCCCAGAGAAGTGGGATGCCTGGGGGGGAGGCACTCTCTCAGGGAGAAGGGGAAGGGGGATGGGGTAAGAAACTCTGGGACCAGGAAGGCAGGGGACAATATTTGGGATGTAAATAAATAAAGTTTTTAAAAGGTACTGGTCAAGAAAGAGAACTAGTCCCTGGCTAGAAATTCTCCTGAGTCCAGATCTGTATGCCAAGAGGGAGAGGCCAACGAGGTGGGCCAGCGTGATTCTTTGGAGTACTCCCCTAGAAGGGAGCATGGAGGAAGCTGTGGAGGGTGTAGGAAATCCAAGCTAAGCTAGTTAGAGTATTACAATACCCTGTTCCCCCAAAGGATATGATGGACCTTAAACAATGTAAAAAAAGTAATATCCTAACCTCATTAGCTAACCTACTTACTATGTATTTCTTCTCACTGATTCCCTGGAGTGTCTCTGGATTCCAGGCCTCTTAGACGACTTGAAACCTTCGTGAAGATGAAATGAGACTGATGGCGAGACCTGGTGCGCCTGCTTCTTTACAACTGTCACTGTAAACAGTGGAAAGAAACCTGTTTGTTCCCAGAGTGACAACCGGACACAGAGTGACCCCAGAAAGAGACATACCCATTCCTGGGTGACCTGTACTATGCATTTGCAAATACTTGGCCAATGAGAATTTGGAGAAGAAAGGTGTTGCCATGAATGTTATCATAGAAAGGGAAAGGAGGACTACATTGGGTCCTCCTAATTTTTTAGGGATGCAATGTATAATTAAAGGAAAGGTAGTTACAGCTTCCCTTCTTTTAAGAATGAAACCACAACCAAAAGCATTAGAAATACTTATGCAGTTTTAAAAATGGCAACCTTGGGTCCTACTTCTAGACAGCCTAAGTCACGGATTCGGAGGAGGAGCTCAGAAACCTACTTCAAACCATCATCTGGTTAATCATTCTAAGTTCTCCCCAGTCCAGAAGCAGTGGTACATGTGGCACAAACCTTTAGATACCTGCCAGGAGTGGTGGTGCCCTCCTTTAATCCCAGCACCAATAAGCAGAGGCAGGTGCATCTCTGTGAGTTCCAGGCCAGCCTGGTCTACATAGTGAGCTTGAGGCCAGCCAAAACTCCATAATAAGACCCTGTCTCGAAACAGGGAAAACGAGTCATAACTGGTTTTTATGTTACCCTATCACACTCAAAGACACCATGGTCAAATCTTTGCAGTGACTGAATCTCTTGGACACATTCACCTCCCTGGACCACAAGACCTGACTGCAAACAAGATGCAGTTGGACACTCACTGGCCGGGGGAGCCTGGTAAGAACACTCCCGTCAGAGGATGGAGGACGACACACGGCGATGTGAGAACAGAGATGCACCAACCAGTAAGGGAGAGGCAAGCCCGCACGCAGCGGGACGAGCAGCTACAGTCAAATCCTGTACAGGCAGAGTTCAAGTCCAAGAGAGTGAGAACTTTGAGAAGAAAGGTGTTGTCAAGAATGTTATCACAGAAAGGGAAAGGAAGAGAGAGGAGAGGAGAGAGAGAGAGAGAGAGAGAGAGAGAGAGAGAGAGAGAGAGAAAGAGAGAGAGAGAGAGAGAGAGAGAGAGAGAGACACCAAAATCTCAGAATGACTACAGGTTCTTCAATTTTAAGACTATATTTCAAATAAACACGCTTACCAAGTTATTGAAATGAAATTAAAGGAAGTAAAGGGGCCATTAAGAAATAAAGTAAGAGAAGTGAAGATCGCATAAACGGACTATTTTTAATAGGAAAATAAGAAAAGGAATTAACCTGATTTGGAGTTAAATGTAGTTTATCTGTTTCTCTGCAGAGCTCCCAGGAAACTTTAGAAACACAGCTTAGAAGTCTCCCCAGCCCATCTACCGTCTACCCCACTAGCCAGAGAGAGACAACGGTTCTCCTCAAGTTTCACGCACTGCCTTGGCAGCCCCTTAAACAAACAGCAGAACAGAGAAACAGGCTGTACCTCTTGCTGTCAGCTATGGTGCCTGAGTGAGCAGAAAAGCCAGGCATTGCTTTTTACTCCCTTGAAGGCCTAACAAGAAAGCAGATGAAAGCAGGTGTCTGTGAAACAAAACAGCATTGCGTACACCAGCCTAGCTGTCAATGCTGGGAAAGAGACCAGCTGTGAAGGGTGGGAGATTTCCTTTCTAGAGACAGACAGACAGGTAAGACAGGTAAGACGACACACACATGGTCAACAAGGTAGACGGACCCCCGAGGGCCTGACACATTGTAGGTGCTGTGCTCAGGCCTGCTGAAATTAAGACAACAGCCTTGGGAGCCAACATGGCCAACTCTGGACTCCACAGCTGTCACAGGGCTGGACTCCAAGAGCTTGCCAGGTGAGCATGGAAGCAGCTCTGCCCAGGTTCAGATTCTCCAGAAAGGAAGCCACCAGAACAACATTGCAATAAAAATGGCAGAAGACAGAGGAGATTCTTGTGTTCTGAAGAAGATCCTCGTTGCACGATCCTCACGACTCGGGTTTCAAAGAATGCTTTCATTTAGGCAGACACCATGGGACTAACTCAGCCTTGGGTTTTAACTCTCCCTCATAACACTCGTCCCCAAGCCTTCAATGTCCGGGTTATCACGGCCTCTGCTGAGGTAAGTAGGTCAGATGACTCTAGTGATAGATACATAACTCGCAAGCCATGCAGTTTATGCATTTAAAGTAGCTTTTAATATATATGCATATGTGCATATAATATATAAACTCTGCCACAGTTAAGTTCAGAACTTTTCACTATCCCCAGTCATTCCCACAGTCACTAGACATCTTCTCCATCTCCCAACTGCCTTCATCTCTAGACACCTAACTTACTGTCACCATGGATTTGCTTATCTAGACTTTTCATATAAATGGGATGGCACAATATTTAGTTGTTTGTCCTGGTTCATTTTACTTAACCCAATGCTCAGAGCTCACTATTCACCTATTCATTGCAATTAATGAGTAATATTCCACTTTATGGGTTCACTACCACTTTATTTGCCTATTCCCAACAGAGACTTGTCTCCATTTTGGGGTTCTTGTAAATATCATTAAAAATGTGATAAGCATCCACACACAGTGTAAAGGTCCTATCAAAGTCATTCCAAAAGTCTAGAAGGCACAATTCCTGGGAGCTATTGAGCCAGCTGCATGGACCTGTCAGTCGGGTTTAAATGGCTGGCAAAACGTGTGGATTTGGTTCCACGCTGTGTCCGACAGTCATGATTGAACTGAAAAGTGAGGCTCTGTCTTCCCACTGGTCATCTCAGGTCTTCCCTCCTTCCTTCTCTATGTGCTTTTGGCTCTAGTTGTTTTCAATTTAGCCTTTCAAAATATGAAAACATTTTTTACACTCATTAGCTTTAACAAGAGAAGCCATAATCATTACCGCACATTAGGACTAAATGGATGGTGGGTATTTACCATTGCTGCTATTAAGCTTAATGTTATGGTTTGGGAAAAAACGGTGTTATATTCGGCTTCATAGAAAAATAAAGTTAAGTGTCTTCTTAAGGAGATCGCTAATTCGGAAAAATGTTTCTGAGTCAAGAGTAACAACTATGTAAAAGTTGGTTTCTTCTATCTATGCATTTCATGGTACCACAGAGCCTGTTAGGAGCCTAAGAGAAGGTAATCTTTATATGCACACATTAAAAGAAATTAAAGTACAACTCCACATATTTTTTTAAAAATATTTATTTTGTGCATGTGAGTACACTGTCACTGTCTTCAGACACACCAGAAGAGGTCATTGCAGGTCCCATTACAGATAGTTGTGAGCCACCATGTGGTTGCCGGGAATTGAACTCAGGACCTCTGGAGAAGCAGTCAGTGTCTTAACTGCTGAGCCATCTCTCCAGCCCCAGTGGAGACATAGTAGGTCAGTAGTAATGGTAAGCAGTCAAAGTCCTGTTACAAAGTGCAACGAGCTTATTTTCCACACATTCACTGCAGAAATCTCAGCATTGCTACCTATGGCCAAGTAAAGGGCTTTGACCTAATTAACTAATGTGCCTTATGACCTGTACCAGAAGCTCTGCGGTATAGAGGTGGGGAGGGTGGGTTTCCTCATGAAGCCTATTAAGGGGTCATTTGCTAGCTGATCATCAACAAACGCTAACACAAAAGGTCTACGATTGTATGTAAGACAGGGACCCACTCTTATCTGACTTATATAAAGCAGTCATCATAGGATCTTACAATTATATGATTTCCAAAAGCTCACAGCTCTACTGAGATATAACATCTTGCTTCCCACTTCCAGAACACCTCTCACCACAGTCGCTCACCTGGTCAACTCTACCTGATCTTCAGAGTCACGGGCTCTGTGGTTGTCTCTTTGTGAGGGTTTAGTGAACGTGGCTCCAGCTCCTCCCTCCTCCCCCCTGTCTCCAGCCGTGACCACATCCAGTTGGTCCCTCTATACTCCATGACCCACGATGCCTCTGCAATGATTTCAAATACTTATTGGAGGAGGCCTTCCCTTCTAAACTGTGAGGGGAGGTTCTGCTTCTAACCCTGTGTCTGGAAATTTAAAGATCTTCAATACATGCTTGCTTTTATTTGTTTGCTTACAGACACATCAGCCACCCTTAAACATTTTGGGCTCAGAAGCCCTCACAACAGGGATTTCAGCAATTTTTATTTATGGGCAGGGAGGTGGCTCAGCAGGTTAAGGAACCTGTCATGCAGGCCTTACGACCTGAGCTTGAATCAGAACCTGTGTCTTTAGAAATGTTGTGGGCAGTAGCTCCTGTCTGTAATCCCAGCATTCCCCATGTGAAACGGGAGACAGAGACATTAGAATCGCACAGAAGCCTAAGGGCCAGAGAGCCTGCAGTATGCATGGTGGCAGAAGCAAGGTGGACATAAGAATGGGCTTCTGAAAGCTGTCCTCTGACGTCTACACAGGTGCCATGGCCCGTGTGCTCCTCCTTCACACACGGGAACAGACACATGCACGGATAAGTTAAAGTTGTCTGTCCATGTGGAGTGTGTGTGTGTGTGTGTGTGTGTGTGTGTGTGTGCGTGTTTTAAGTATTTACCACTAGAATGTTAAATTGAGAGAGCTGCACAGTAAGCCTTAAGAAAAATAAGCACACAATTTCCAAGAACTGAACACATCTCACGAATCCACAGGACCCCAGTCCACAACACGACAGGACTTGGTTCTGTGTGGTTTTGTTTTTTTGTTTTTGCTTTTTTCTTAAATTACTGAATGCATTTTTCATTCCTATGCAAAGTTAACACATCTTATGTAGTTGAAGGCCAAATGAAAAGATCTAAGGGAAGAAAGGTAAGTTTCATCAAAGCTAGGGAAGACTGCTAGGTTCAAAGAGGTGGGGGGTTGGGGGAGGGGAGAGACAGACAGACAGACAGACAGAGAGAGAGAGAGAGAGAGAGAGAGAGAGAATATATCGCCAACCCTGAGAAAGTAATGAAGAAGCCAGAAGTAATTTTGCTCAAACAAAGCCAAGAATGAGGGCAGGTAAGATGGCAAAGTGAGTAAAGCCCTTGCTGCCAGCCCTGACGACCTGAGTTTGAGAGAACCAGCGCCTGAAGGCTATCCTCTGACATCCATATGCCACTGCAGTAATGGTACACCCCACACAAATGTAATACAGTTAACACACACACGCGCACACGCACACACACATGCACACACACCAAGAATGACACAAAGGCCAAAAGTCTAAACCAAACCTTATACCTAAGTTGCCCTTTGGTACGAAATACTCCACGTTGACCAGTCCTTGCTCACGCCCCACCCCAGCCCCATGTCTCCCATCCCCACCCTTTGAATGTTTGCTCGTGTGCCCTCTCCTTGCTCACACACCTGGATTCCTCTAGCTGTGCAGTCATTGGTGGAAAATGCTGCACGGTGTAACATGATTAGGCAGAGAGAAGAAAAGGCAGTTCCGATGAAGCTGTGACTGAATTCAAATGATACATTTTTTCAACACCAAGAGTATAAAAAATGTTAATGAGATTTTAAAATAGAAACACTGGAGTTATTTTTATATGCTGGAAATACATTTAAAATTAATGCCTTGAAAATATGCTTCATGAAATCCAGGGCTGGACAGTAATATAGATTTGACTGCTGTGCTGGGACAGTAGAAATAGAGAGGGTTTAAATTATTTCACTAATTCTATGTCTTTTTTTTTTTACAGGAACAAAAGTCATGGAAATATGGCAGGTAATGTCTCTTTGGTCCTTCCCACAAAATGTCCAAGAATATCCAATTAGTTTGAATTTTACTAAGCAGTTATGTGCGAAGTCAAAGTATACATATATTTTGTATATATGTATGTGCATATATATGAACAAAATATCCCTATAGTATCATTTATTTGTTTTAATGTTTGCTGATGCAGGAGATAGAGCATGTAGCTTAGTCCCTAGTCAACAAGATGTCTCAGTAAATTCAATAACTACTAATAATATTGATACAGTACTACTACAAAACTACTAATGAGCTGTCAGGAATGTGTGGTTGAAATATAAAGTTGCTACAGGTTCATGTGCTTTGTAGCTGGTGTCACAGTTTGGGGAAGTGGAGGAGGGTTCTGAAAGTGATACTCCACTTCTGGTTCCAAATAGAGTTCTCTGCCTCCTGATCCACTGCCCTGAAATTCCTGCCATCATGGACCAAGATCATCCTAATTTCTTCTGACTCCCTCTTCTGCAATGTTCTCTGAGATTTGGAGGAAGTAACATAGATGCCTGATTATTACCCTTCAACTCTGGTGAGGTACTTGCCATGGTCATGGTGTCTCTTCACAGCAATAAGAAGTGTCTTAACAAATGTCTTCACCAAGACACTAAACCCTATGCTCTCTCCACCATCCCTTTATCTCTGGAGCATGGATGGTGGTGATTTTCAAAGACAAGTGTTCTACCACAAAATACAAGCAAGAAAAAGTCAAGGAGAAACAGGAATGGAAAAACATTTGAATAAAGTGGACATCAGTAATAACAATGGGTGTAAACACAAACGTCAGGAAGGCACAATGACCAGTTGTATATCATGTTCATATAACAAAATAATCACAGCCATTTCCCCCTCAGGCCTGACTTACAGAATCATAGATAACTGTTTTACTTCACAGTATTAGATGAGTTTCCCCTGTGGAGTGGGCCTTAAGTCCAATGAAAACATTGGTTATAGCCTTAACAGATTGTACCACTAGTGCAGCAGTCAGCACATCCTGCACGGTACTTCCATAGTTCAGAATTTAGATTTCACAGCTAAATACAACTTTTGGCCATAATTCTTCTCAGGAGATTCACAGCACCTTCCAGCACTGTGGAAGCTAGCCAACTGGGACGGAATGTTTCTAGCCTTCTCCTACTTTGCCTCCTCCAAGTCCTGCAAACAATATCATGTAATTTTTTCAACAAGAGGATCTAACCATCTAATTCTGGCACAAAACCAACAGCAATGGCAATATCCTTCATGATTTTGTGAGGATCTAGGAACTCTCTGTCAAACAACTCATAGAGAGCTAACACAACTAACACTGGGATTCTCAACCAATCACCTGATAATTTCTGGGAGTACAGAGAACATTTATTCACTCTTTTGCAATCTTTAAGATTTATAGAGATTATTATAGGCATTTCTGTGTGTTCAACCCAACCATTATACTCACAACTTGGGGAGGAATGGGTTTACTTCAACTTATACTTCCAGATAATATAACAGTCCATCACTGAGGGAAGTCAGGGCAGGAAACCCAACAGGGCAGGTACCTGTAGGCAGGAGCTAATGCAGAGGCCATGGAGAGGTGCTGTGCACTGGCTTGACCTCATGCCTCACTCGGCTTTCTTATAGAACCCAGGACCACCAGCCTAGGGGGTGGCACTCCCCACAGTGGGTCCTCCCCTACCAATCACAAAGAAAACGGTCTCCAGACTTTCCTACAACCCAGTCTGATGGAAGCATTTTCTCAAGTGGAGTTCCCTTCTCTCTTGTGTCAAGTTTATGTAAAATTGGCCAGTACAATAGCCAAAGAGGAACAAAGTCCTGTTGTTCCTTCCCTTCTGCATGTCATGATCAAATTGGTACCCTGGCTATAGCTACACTTGTTGCCTCTACCCACACCTGACTGCCAAGGAGGTCTCTGGCTGGGCAAACTCTTCACAAGCCAACGTACTTTTTTCTTTTTCTTTTCAGGTGAGGAAGGTGTGCACTGCTTTCTCTGTGGGGCTAACTTCTCTCCTTGAGGACAGGCTTAATTTTCTTCACCTGTATTGTCTCATCATTGATGCTTCTGTGAAGTGTTCTTGAAGTTTTAAAGCCTTCCAGAAATGTATTAGCACAGATTCGGGCTTTTGGTCATTTTTCCCCTCTTAGGAACTCAGGCTTCATACAAATCTTGCCACATCTGTATTCAAATAACTCAGACAGACCTCTCTCTGCCTTTCTCCTCCATGTCTCTTTACCACTCTGCAGACATGATTTACATGCTGGTCAGAGACACTTAGACCCACCAAAGCCTTTTCTACTTCATAATGATCCCTCCCAGGGAAAACCTCAGAAAAGCCACTGATGCTCCATGTCTTGAGGTCCCCACTAAATTAAGATCCTCCTATGATAGACATACAATTATCCAGCCAGATAACAGGATGCTCTACATTGCTTCCAGCTCTCTCAACACTGCAGCCTGTTCTTCACAGGCGCCTTAGTAGGCAATGCCTAGGTGCCTCTATGGCACACAGAAGCCCGCCTTCAGGGACTCTTTCTTCCATATTGCCTCATGTTGTTCACCTTTGCTCCTAAGGAGTGGTGTGCAGGTTTACTGCTTTGTTTTCTTGCTTGTGCAGTACCTGATTCCATCTGCCCGCATCTCCCTCAGTCACATGAATAAGGCCATGAGAGGTTCTTCTGTTGTTTAAAGGTTTTCCCCAATTCAGGCAATACTGAATGTTCTCTGCCTACTAGAGCCTCTCCACTGTTGGAGGCCCACCCTCAGGCTGACTCATGGGTTTTCCGTTTCTCCATATTAAAGGTCTGACCTAAGGATGTCTTCTGTCGTTTTTATCTCTGTTCTTCTTTACTATCTAACTCCTCTCATGAGTTCCAGTTTGGGGTACTCCAGAAAGGCCTCTCTGATATGGACTGGTTTGTGTTTTACATAGCCCTTGGTTTCCTGCCACGAGAAGGGGCAAGCCAACACCTCTATGTCACTCTCCCTTTTACCAAAATTCCCTGCCAGTTTGGGGGTGAACATACAGGATGCTAGCCTTCCATCCCTTTTCCATTGCAATTCTTCCTTTACACAAGGTCTTTCTGGGCAGCTACCTCAAGCCTCAGTGGGTTTCTTATGACCAGAGCAGTGGCCAGGCGACCTCCACAAGAGTTTCTCCAACTCTTTACGAGATACTAAGAAACTCTAATAATTATTTTAGCCTTTCAACCATTCCCACGATGTCTCCACACTCACGTGGCTGACCCCACTCATCAAGCAGTCATGCCACTTCGTCTCTCAAGGAAGACAGCTGCCGCCCTGGGGTCCCTTGGTGGGAGTTCCCTCTCCTGATGGCTCAGCCTCACTTGTGCACCATATTGCCTATGGCAAGGGCAATCCAGCGCACACACAAGTACGCACGCAAGTACACACATATGCACACACATGTGCACGCTCATACACGTACACACACACACACACACACACACACACACACACAAGCATGCACACACAGGGAAGGACAGCCATGCTATGACTCCCCTCAGCAGATGCCCCACCCCTCAAACAGCTTGGCTTCAGCTGTCTATCTCATCATAATACCACCATTGCTCTTTCTAACTCATCTTTGGTTTTATATAATCCTGCCGATGAGGCCATTCCAGAATTGCTGCTGATCTGGGGTCACCCGTGTTCTCTAAGTAAGCCCAAACCCATGGTGAACTTGAGTTTGTCACTGGGGCTTATAAGGATGGGGTACACTTTGTTTATGTCTCCTTGGGACATAGTTTTCACACTATTACTATAAGACTACATTTTTTTTTTTTAAGACAAGGTTTTTGTATATAGTCCTGGCTGCCTGGAACTGGCTATGTAAACTAGGCCTGCTTTTACCTCCCAAGAGCTGGGATTAAAACATGTACCCATATCCAACTGATGCAGGACTAACAAGTTTTGGAAACTTCGTTTGCCTTGATATTCTTGTTATCGTGGTTTTCACTTTGGGACTTGCACATCTGGAGCTAAGTCACTGGTTGAAATTGTTTCTCACTTAACTTTCCTTATGCTTAACTTTGCTTTTACTGTTCATAAGGTTCTAGGTTGCTATCATCACCTGGAGGAGGAGGAGGAGGAGGGGGGGAGGGGGAGGAGGAGGAGGAGGAGGAGGAGGAGGAGGAGGAGGAGGAGGAGGAGGAGGAGGAGGAGGAGGAGGAGGAGGAGGAGGCGTTCAGCCCCCAGCTTCGTCGGCATGCTGACCTCACTCCACGCCCTCTCTAGACTTGTTCACCTGCCAGCTCAAGGGAATGGTGGGTGAGGTTGAAGTCTCATAGATACACAAATGCTCTAATTTCACGAGGGAGACTGGCAGGGCTGGGTTCTCTCTAACTGGACACTGTGCTCACCCTGGCAAGAGGTGGGAGAGTTAAAGCTGAAGCCTCCTAGTTGCCCGGACCTTGCTGGGACAATGGGCAAGGCTGAAGCTTCAGGGTTGCGTTATTCCTAGGGGGATGTGGGGATTAGTGGCTGTGCCAATACCACTCTGTTTTCATTACCATAGTTCTGCAGGCAACTTGAAGCACCTCCTTATTAATCAGGATGGTTTTATCTGTCCTGGATTATTTGTGCTTTCCTATGAGGCTGAAAATTGTCCTTTCAAGATCTGTGAAGAACTCTGTTGGAATTTTGACGGGGATTGCATTGAAAGCATAGACTATTTTTTTTGTAGGATAGCCATTTTTACTAGTCTACCAATCCACGAACATGGGGACTATTTCCATCTTCTGATATCTTCTTCAATTTCTTTTTTCAATGTCTTAAAAATTTAACACACAATTCTTTCACTTGCTTGGTTACAATTACCCCAAGATATTTTGTATTATTTGAGGCTATTGTGAAAGGTGGGGTTTCCCTGATTTCTTTCTCAGTTCCCCATTTGTATACAGTAGGGCAACTGATCTCTGTGAATTAACTTTGTATCCAGTTACTTTGCTGAATTATCAGCTCCGGAAGTTTCCCAGCGGAGTTTTAGGGTCAATTATGTATAATATTATACCATCTGAAAATAAAGATTCTCTGACATCTTCCCTTTTCTGTATCCCCTTGATCTCCTTCAGTTGTCTTACTGATCTAGCTAAGCATTCAAGCACTATGTTGAACAGATGTGAAGAGAGTGGACAAGCTTCTCTCGTTCCTGATTTTAGTGGAATTGCTTTGAGTCTCTCTCCATTTGAGCTGATACTGGTTATGGGCTTGCTGTATACTGCCTTTATTATGTTTAGATATATCCCTTGTATCCTAACCTCTCCAGGACTTTCATTATAAAGCGATGTTGAATTTCGTCAAAAGCCTTTTCTGCATCTTTTGTCTTTCAGGGTTTTTTTTTTCTTTTTTCTTTTTCTTTTTTTTCCGGAGCTGAAGACCAAACCCAGGGCCTTGCGCTTGCTAGGCAAGCGCTCTACCACTGAGCTAAATCCCCAACCCCCAGGTTTTTTTTTTTTAAATATGGTGGATTACATTTATTGATTTCTGTGTGTTGAACCATCCCTCTACCTCTGGGGTGGATTACATTTTTTGATTTCTGTGTGTTGAACCATCCCTCTACCTCTGGGTTGAAGCCTACTTGATTATATTTGATCTTTCTGATGTGTTCTTGGATTTGGTTTGCAAGTATTTTATTCAGAATTTTTGCTTCTATGATAATAAGAGAAATTGGTCTACAATTCTCTTTATTTGTTGGGTTTTTATATGGTTCAGGTATCAGGATAATTGTGGAATCATGAAAAGATTGAATATCTTCCTTCTGTTTCTATTTTGTGAGATAATTTGAGCAGTATTGACGTTAACTTTTCTTTAAATGGTAGAATTCTTCACTAAAACATCTGGCTCTGGGCTATTTCATTCCATTTTATTTATTTATTTATTTATTTATTTATTTATTTATTTATTGGTTTGGAATCTTCAATAACTGCTTCTATTTCACTAGAGATTACAGTAGTCTAAATTGCTTTATCTAATCTTGATTTAAATTTTGAAAGTGGTATGTATCCAGAAAATCACATGTTTCTTTTAGATTTTTATGTATAATGGAGTTCAGGTTTTTAGAATTTGTTTTTATGACTGATTCTCTGGATTGCCTCAGTGACTCTTGCTATGTTCCCCCTTCTCATTTCTAATTTTCTTAGTTTGGATATTCTCTCTCCGCACTTTAGTTTGGATAAGGGCTTGTAAATCTTATCAGATATCTCAGAGAACCAACACTTCGGCTCATTGATTCCTTTCATTCTGTTGTTTGTTGTTTGTTCATTTCTATTTCACTGACTTCAGCCCTGAGTCTGATTATTCCCTGCCATCTGCTCCTTCCGGGTGTGATTTCTTCTCTTTGTTCTAGAGCTTCCAGGTGTGCTCCTATGGTTACTAGTATGGATCTCTCCAACGTGCTTTTGTTTTTGTTTGTTTTTAATGGAAGCACTTTGTGCTATGAACTTGCCTATTAGAACTAACTTCTCGTGTCCCATAAGTTTGGGTGTGTTGTGTTTCCATTCTCGTTCAGCTTTTCTTTTTTTTTTTTAATCTATCTTCATGCAGTTTTCATTCAGTAGTGAGTTGTAAGATTTCTATGAATTTGTAAGCTTTCAGTTGTTTCTATTGTTGTCGAAATCTAGTTTTAATCCATAGTGATTAGATAGGATGCTGGCTGTTATTTCAATTTTCATGTATCTGTTGAGACTTGCTCTGTGTCCAAGTATGTGGTCAATTTTGGAGAAAATTCCATGAGGTACAGAGAACATATAGTCTTTTGTTTGGGGGTGAAATACTCTGTAAATATCTGTTAGGTCCATATGGCTTATAATGTAAGGTAGTTCCAGCATGTCCTTGTTAGTTTTTGTCTAGATGACATCACTATTGGAGAGAGTGGAGTATTAAAGTCTCCCATTATTACTGTTTAAGAGTCGATATGTGAGTGACATGAGGAGCTGTTACCAGAGGCTGAGCTGCTGGTTAAACCTGATCAAGATGACAACCTCCCAAAATCACTGAGACTTCATGGCAGAGCCCATGGGGGAAAAGTCAGTGGGGAGCCTGGCCGGGATGGGTGAAGTCCTGGGCAAGAAGGACTTGGAGAAAAGCCCCTGGAGAAAAGGGGCTTTGACAAGGTGTATGTAGTCCCTGGCCAGTTTCTAAAGAAGATGAAGACCTCTTTCAAGAATGGCTGAAAGATACATGTGGTGCCCGGGACTGCTTTGGGTGCCTTCGAGAATGATGTGCTGCCTACTTGTAATGTCCTCTGGGGACCCCTCAGGCCCCCTGCCACAGCCTAGTCTCCAGAGTCTGCAGCAGGGTGGGGCTCCTCCCTGTCCTCCATGAAGGAAAAGACTGCTGCTGTCACCCTCTCCTCCTATGTACTCCAGGGTCTTTTGGGAGTTCTCTCCCTCCAGCATCTCAACCTTTCTGGGTTTCTTGCCCTTGCATGCCTTCCCCTTCCCCTCCCCCTGCAGTTCCATGGCAGCAGTTTCCAGCCTTCCTGAATGGATTACTGTCCCCTTCTCCCTCACCATCTGTTGGATGCCCTTTGGCTCCTTTTTTTTTGGCAAAAGCAGTCACTGTCTTTATAAAAGATTTTTAAATTCATTAAAAAAGAGAGTCAATTATGTAATTTAAGCTATAGTACCGATGTTTAAAAGTTTTTTGAGTGCCCTTGTGTTTGATGCATGGAATGTTAAGTATTGAAATGTCCTCCTAGTGAATTTTCCCTTTGATGAGTATATAGTGTCCTTCTCTATCTCTTCTGATTAGTTTTGGTCTAAAATCTGTTTTTTCAGATATTAAAATGTCGACACCAGCTTGCTTCTAGTCCATTTGCTTGGGATATGTTTGTCATCCTTTTACCCTCAGGTGATGTCTATCTTTGATGTTGATGTGTGTTTCTTGGATGCAGAAGGATAGATCTTGGTTTGCCATCGATTGTGCTGTGTTTCTTTATTGGGAAGTTGAAACCATTGTTATTAACTGAGAGAAATCAATGAGCAGTGTTTGTTATTTTGTTGGTGTTGTTGGAGAGAGAGAGAGAGAGAGAGAGAGAGAGAGAGAGAGAGAGAGAGAGAGATTTGCTGGTGTGAGATTGTTTGTTGTGTTTTCTTGGGTGTGGTTAACCTCTTTAGGAGTTTCATTCTAGTGCCTTCTGTGGGCTGGATTTGTAGATAGATATTACTTAACTTTGGTTTTATTGAGGAATGTCTTATTTTCTTCATCTATTGCGATTGAAAGTTTTGCTGGGTATAGTAGTCTAGTGTCTGCGGAACGCCTATGTGTTGCCGCAAAAAGAAAAAATAGGCACGGCCGGTTCCGCATGTCATCGCTCCATGCTCCCCCCCCCCCACCGTACTCTCAGTCCTCGGTGGTCGCTCCTTGGCATTAGTTCTGGGACTATAGGGTCATATAGAACTAACATTAATTTATCTCAGCAGCAGCTGGTTCCAGTGTGGCACCACGCCACATTAGCCTAGCTATCTTCTAGCCCCAGCAGTCTCTCCATTTCCAACTCTCTGGTCCCAGCTACCCAGTAAAATCATGACTCAACAAACTGTAATCCAACAATCAAGATTTATAGGTTAAATTCTCAATCCATAATAAATCAACACAATAGACTTACAACCAATTGATAAGGATATAAACCACCCACCTAGATAAGGTAAATTTGCCTACAGAAATCCATCCCAGCTACCTTGGCAGTTCAAGACCACCTGGATTTGGGTCATCCTTCCCTGTATCCCTCTTGATATTCCTTTCCTCTCCTTCTCTCCTGCCTTACAAAAACTTGGTCTCTGCCTTTTTATTACTGTCCAATCATGGTCTTGACCTAATTGGTGCCAGCCCTCACCTGCATATCGACATCAACCTATACCTACCCAGGCCCTTCTAGCTTTTGGTCTCCACTAGAAGTCAGTCAGGTGTTATTCAATAGATTTTTTTTTATGTTACTTCGTCTTCTCCCCTTGCAACATTTACTATTCTTTTTATGCTCTGTATGTTTAGTGTTTTGATTGCTATGTGCCAAGGAGACTTTCTTTCTGGTCCAGTCTACTCGGTGTTCCATATGCTTCTTGTACCTTGGTAGGCATTCCCTTTTTTAGGTTAGGGAAATTTTCTTCTATGACTTTGTTGAAAATATTCTCTGTGACTTTAACCTGTGTTTCTTCTTCCTCTAGTCCTATCATTGTTAAATTTGGTCTTTTCCTAGTGGCCCAGACTTCCTGGATATTATGTGCTTGGAGTTTTTCAAATTTAAGATTTACTTTGACCATGGTATCTATTTCTTCAATCATTTCCCCAATGCCTGAGATTCCCTCTTCTATCTCTTGTATACTGTTGGTGAAGCTTGCTTCTGAATTTTTGTATCTCCAGATTTCCCCCAGGTTGGATTTTCTTTATTGATTTTCTTTCCACTTTCAGGTCTTGAACCGTTTTATCCATTTCCCCCCACTGGTTATGTTCTCATAGATTTCCTTAAGGCAGCAGTTTTCAACCTGTGAGTTGCAACCCCTTTAGGGGTCAAACATCCTTTCACAGGGGCCTCATACCAGATATCCTGCATATCAGATATCTACATTACAATTTATAACTGTAGCAAAACTACAGTTATGAAGTAGGGAGGAAATAATTTTATAGTTGGGGGTCATCACATCATGAGGGACTGTATTAAGGGATCATAGCATTAGGAAGATTGAGAACCACTGTCTTAAGAGATTTAATCATTTCCTCTTTAATAACCTCTATCATATTCAGAAAGGCTATTTTTAAGGTTTTTTCTTTGTGGTTCATCTATGTTGCAATACTTGGGATCTGCTGTGCAGGCTCCTGGGACATTAGTAGAAGCAATGTCCCAGCTGTTGTTATTTTTACGCTGGCATCTAGGTTTGGGAAGATTGTAATTCTAGGTGCTGATATGTGGTCTTATTTTTGTTGGGTGGGTGTTTTGTTCCTTGGTTTCTGTTTCCCTCTCTGGTTCTTAGAAGAGAATGGTGGCTGTGGACTGTCTGGTAGGAAATTCTTCTGTGATTCTGATAGGTGCGGCCTCTTCGAGTTTCAGGTAAAATATGTATCAGGAGCTGACACTTAGGAACGGGAATGAGTCAGGGCTGCTGAGAGTGAGGAGAGCCAAGGGCATCCACAGGAGGAAGGAAAGCAGGGTGTTCCCCCAGGATCTGCTTAGTCCTGTAGGTACAGAGACAGAGTGAGAAGGTGACCTGCTACAGAACTAGAGGTAAGGCTAGGGGACTGGACTTTGAAGGACAAAGGGAGGAGTGAGGCATGTGGTTCTCCCACCTGGCCTTAGAGTGCCTGTGGGTTCCCGGGGAGTGCCTACTGGAGTTGGGGTGATAGAATAAAACAACGAATGTGGAGAGAAGTTAGGAGGGGAAGATCTGTGTGACTGACTGGAGATGGGGCAGGGGAAGGGAGCTACAGGAGGTGACCTGCTACAGAGCTGAGTATGGATGGGCTTGGGGGAGCTGAGGGAGAGGAGGATCTGTAGGAAGCCTACCTGCTTCCTTGGCTCAAGTCTCTTAAAGCACTTCTTAGTCTCCATTCTCTCTTTTGGAATTCCAGTTATATATACATTTGGCCTTTGATACCATTCTGCTCTGCAGTTCTGTCCCCACACTCTTTGTTCTTTGTTTTACTTTGGATAATTTTTATCACCAGTCTTCATATTTATTAATTATTTCCGCAGTGTGGCAAGTCTACTCAGGAGCCCATTAAATGGTGTTTGTCATCATTATTTCTAATGGAGTCCTTTCTGTAGCTCCAATCTCTTGGATAAAAGTTCCTAGTCACTGCTGTCTAACTTGCATCTTTCCACCAGAGCTTTTGTTGTTGATGCTTCTTTTGTGCAGCTCAGCACCTTTATACTGAATACCGGGCATCACATAGGAGACCTCCAAGGACTCTGAGTAGTTTCCAGTCCCATCCATATAGGAAAAGTGTATTTTATTTCCCTTACATCTAACCACAACGGGTTTGCACCAACTGATTTCATCAGGGTTGGCTGCCATCCCACAAATGGTTTAAGGTCTTTTCCTCCAGGGCAAGGTGCAGGTGGAGAATTCTTCCCAAGAGCAGCAGTCGTTTCCTCTCCAGCAGCAGCATGTGCAGAGCTGAGGAACGAATTCTCTGAATCCCCTGCCTTTCCATAACGAGGTTCTTGGATATTAAACTGTAGATAGGTACACACTCTCTTTGGTTTTAACTTTCCTGTTTATCCTATATTCTCACCTCAGCCCAATTCAATCTTTAAAAATATGTTGAAAGTTTTAGCTGAGGGTTGGGGAGGGGGCTGGAGAGATGGCTCAGCAATTAAGAGCATTTGCTGCTCTTCCAGAGGACCCAGGTTTGACTCCAGCACACACATTCGATGGCCTCTTCTGGCCTCCATGGACTACATACACATAGTGCACAGACACATGTGTGGGCAAAATTCATACACGTAAAGAATAAAATAAAGAAATCTTTTTCATTTCTTTTAAGTTTTAGCAGAATTCCTGTTGTTTGTATGGTGGTCTCTTCTAAATCCAATGTTCTATCACTGGGGAGTGAGAGCTAGCTCCCTGTTCTTGGAAGTAAGTCCATTTTTCTGGACTCTGTCTAGTTGATGGCCCTCAATCCTCAGCTCTCTGATAAGTCCACTAACATCTGACTTTTTCTGGTTTGTGATATAAGAGCAGCATTCCTTCAGGTTTCTTCAGCCCAGGAATAAATGTATCCTAACTTGACTATTTCTGAATATGGTAGGTGTTAATATTTCATAAATATTAAATAATCTCCTGTCATTTCCCCAACTGTTTTAGAGATTTTAGGCATATTTTTATGTTATCACCCATAAAGAACAAATTTGGAGTTTGGCATACACATCGGAACAAAAGGTATTTATCTATTATAGTGTCCCAAGTGACTTTGAAGTTGCTACCACTGTTACTCAGACAAATTCTTTTTTTTTTTTTTCCTTTCGGAGCTGGGGACCGAACCCAGGGCCTTGCGCATGCTAGGCAAGCGCTCTACCGCTGAGTTAAATCCCCAACCCCTCAGACAAATTCTTAATGCTATTTTTGCTCAGGACTTCATACCAAAAGTCCCCAACTTACTGCTATGCAACAAAGACGTCACATACAGTCTCTGACAACTGTTCCCAGGTTTGCTTTCAACACCGGAAAAACGCACACACACCTCTTGTAGTATCTTTCTCTAGACTCCATAACTTATCTCTCCTCACATTCCTGAACCTGGCACTCTGGAGGCTGGCACTCTCTAATACTTCTCAGGAAGCCATGCTTCAGCCCTCTCTGGCATCTGATCGCCCTTAGATTCCAGAATGTCTCTGACTTCACTATCTCCATTTGCAAGTAAAAATAATAGTGTGAGAAATTACATGGAAATACATCATCCTTGAGAAGTGCTTGGCTCTCACTGTCATTCTGTACCATTAATAGATGATTAAGTATTATATTTATAGCCAATTGTTCAAAGGGTATCACTTTCCTAGGCAAGCATATAATGTTACTTTTAAAGGAAAACCAATTTAAACTTAAAAAATCATCTCCACTTAAAATACCTTTTCCAGGAATAAAGCTGGCTGTAGTTTTTCAAGGTCCTCCCATGCACTGCAAAATACTTTTCCTTTCTTATTTTAATTTCCGTGTGCACATGTATATGTAGAACACATACGTATGTGGGACTACGTATGTTACTATATATATGAGCATCATGATTGGTGACTGCACATCTGGCCTTCCGTCTGCAGCAGGGACAATGCCAGGCAGAATGCTTAGCTCGTGTTTTTCTTGGAGAGACTCCATTACCCACTCCTATACTTCACTAACTCTAAAAGAACCAAGCAAACGATCTGATGGTTTTGGTAATTAAAAATCTTCCCGCCAGCATGCATTTTCAACAATTGTCAAAGGTATTCCAGAGTGATAAATGGTTTCTACAGGAGCATAATCAATTTATTTCTCTGGATCTTCAAGTTTCATCCTGTCTATAGACACAAGCCCAGAGTATATTCTAGAACTGCAACTATCAACATTTTTCGGAGGCTGACGGGGTATGCATCCCTGAGTTGAAGTTATTTTCTGGCCAAACAAGACAAAGAAAGATGGTTTCTGGATAAAAAGACATGAATAATTTTTAACATCCATGGGGTCCTTTTCCCATATGAAGACATGTCAAGTTGTCTAATAGCATTTGGACAACCAAATATCAGATGCTGCTCTCATATTTTTGAAAAGTAACGTCAAATTTTGGAATAGTAATTACTACATATCAGTAGTAACTAAAGCAGCATGTGCTATACAAATCCACTTTAGGCTTCACAGCAAACACTTTTCCCATCCTAAATTGCTTTAAACCATTGACATGAGCCTGGTGATTTTGCTGTAAAAAGAGATTAATGGAGCTCTAACCACACACAACACACACACACACACACACACACACACACACACACAGGACCAGAGAGAGAGAGAGAGAGAGGAGGAGAGCAAGAAAAGAAAAGAGAGAAGGGAAAACTATCTATTAATTTGGCTAAAATGCATCAACACCTTTACGATTCCAAACAGATGTCCTGCATAAAGGCACCCCTGGTTCCTTCCAGCCTCTATGAATCTCAGTGTCACTGGGATGGACAAGTTATATTTCAATTTCGATTTAAATTCCAAAACATATAGAGCTGCTCTTAATCCTTTGAAGAAGCAGAATGGTAAGACCTGGTTTCTAATCTTTCCTAAAAGAAATAATCGCTACTTCTGGTCCAATCTCCATTCTCGTCATGTGAAGGGCAGCCATTAGGCAGTGAAAATCCTCCAGCTGATATTACAGACGTCAACAAGAAGGGAACCCATATGCCAGGAAAATGATGTTGAATATTTCTTTTCCTTTATACAAAAAAAGTGGCCAAAAATAGAAATATGCTGTCTTTTTCATATCTTTTAAGTGTGCTTCACAGCTTAAGTGTAAAGGAACTATAACTTGTAAGAAAGGTAATTTTATCCAAGAGTTTTTTCTGTCTTATGTCTTTATAAATCATTTCACAGGAATTAAAGCCTAAGGACTGGAGATACTATTTCTGTACTGTGTGCACTCACTCCCCTTCACCGCTCATAGAGTATGGAACTCCCCACTCCAGATGGGACTCAGCCCTTTTGAAATTACGCTTGATTCACCCACAGGCAGAGGTTGCTGCAGAGGTACCCGATCGCCAATTATTAGATGATCTCAAGGGTGTCCAATGGCTACACAAACATGTTTGGCCTAAAGTTCCTGCTTTCTATAGGACAGGTCCACCTCCAGAGCTCCACCAACTTTAGCCTGGAGATTGGGTCGAGGGACACTGCCGGGGGGGGGGTCGCTGTAAAGCTCTCTATGCTGTAGAGTTGCAGCGTGGATCCACCACACATCCATTTGCAGTTGACAATGTCTCTGGCCAGCAGGAGAATTCAGCCTCCAGGCTCCCTCCCGTCTCCCACTGATTGGCCATGCCCCGGGGATACCACAAAGACATAGATAGCTCTGCTACTGTTTTCGTGAAGCTTCAGGAAGCCCCATGATTGGGCCTTCTAGTCACCAAAAGAGAAGAGATGAGAGACCAAATTCTGGGGTTCAGACTCCATCTTAGAGAACCTGACGGGTACCTAGTATTAGTTTCCAAGTTAGTCCCCCCACCCAACAAAATCCAAGCCTAGCTCCAGTACCTTAGCTAACCCCAACAAGATCTGTGTTTCCAGGTTAACCTCCCCCAACAAACCCGTGTCTAGCACCAGTTTCCAGGTTAATCCCCCAACAAATTTGCACCTCCAGGTTACAAGCCAGTCCCTGCCTAACAACCATCAATTAGGAAGGAATCAGAAGTTAAGTTTATGGTTTGACGCCCAGCCAATTATGCTAAAGACCACAGTAGCGCACCAGTTAGATGCTTGCCAGGCTAGAGACACTCATCCCTCGCTTGCTGTTTTCCATAAAACCTTGTCTTGATGAATGTTCAAGGCTTTTCCTCCACCAGAACCTTTCTGTGGGGTGTCAGTGAGGCAAGCCAGAGCTAGCTCGAATAAAGACCCTGGACTGGTCTTTCAGGGGTCACGAACACTTCCTTGGTACTGTACATTTCAAGTGAGTTAGGGAGACAATTGAGAATCATCATCAGAAATGGGTATTGTTTGAAAGTGTCATAATGAATCTTAATACTGCATAAGCTTAGACAGAAATTGTAAAGCTGGGCAGTGGTGGTCTGTGCCTTTAATTCTAGCAATCAGAAGGCCTAGGCAGGTGGGTCTCTGAGTTCGAGCCTCGCTGGTCTACACAGTGAGTTCCAGGACAGTCACGGATACACAGAGAAACCCTGTCTCCAGAAGAAAGAAACAAAGAAGGAAGGAAGGAGTGGGGAAGGGGAGATATAAGTAGACATCACCAGAGGAGCAGGGGCGGTGGCCAATACTAAAAAAAAAAGTAAATAAAAAATTAAAATGGAATAAACTAGTGTTAACTGCCAAACTGAAAGTTATCTATAGCTTGAATTTAATGTGAAACTTTCCAGTTTGAACTCAATACAAATGTTATGAAAATGCACTGCAATGCAAGAAAATTATTCAAATGTGATATATTCTTCTCAGAAATGGAGATATGGCAAACTATCCAAGTGTGTTATGTGTAATGTAACCCAGTAATAAACTTTGTTACCTACATCAAGTTTTATCTCCAGAAACATTAGTCATCTGCAGGACTCGGGCATTTATGTCACACTCAATTTCAATCTTTCAAATCTAGAACTGACTTATGAAATCAACTTAGCAAACCCCACTTCTTAATAAGTTTACACCGTCAATGTGTTCAGATCTTTAATAACTTCCCCATTCAATCCTGTGTAGAGGAGAGATACACAATATACATGAAGTAATACAAGCTGAGAGAGCTCGGATGACCGACTGCTCATACCTCAACCTCTCCCCGTCCAGGATGGAATCAAAGCAAATAATTCATATTCAAATTTAGTGAGATCAAGGAGAATGCTAGGCAGATCACAGAATCTTAGAACTCCTCTCGGGGAGAAGGCAAGATCGGATCTGAGGCAAATGAGAGGAAGCCTGAGCTCTAAACACTGAGGACACTGAGGGCGAAATCTTAAGCGGCTTCAAGTGCCGATTCATCCAGCCCCAAAAGCTGTGGTGCAGGTGAGGGTTCTCTGGAATCAGCAGGACTCAAAGCGAAGCCAGTTTCTCTTTTCCCTAGCTATGCTGCCATGTCTGGCCTCGGTGGGACAGGGTGCACTTAGTCGAGCTGAGACTTGATATGGCTGGGGTTGGGGAGTGTTGGTACCCATGGTGGACCTTCCCCTTCTCTGAGGAGAACACAGGAGGGCTGATGGGTGGAGGGGGCTGTGAGGGTAGGACTGAGGAGAAGGGGGCAGCAATTGGGATGTGAAGCAAATAAATTAATAAATTAATGAAAAATTTAAAAATTAAAATCAGGTCAGATAAATTATTCCAGAAAAACAATATTGAAAACATCGCTTTCAATGAGGAAATTAGGTTGAGATTTTGCATTTCAAATATCATGCCTTATTTTGGTTGAGTTTGGCAGCTAACAAATTAAATACTTTAGCTCTTAAAAAAAAAAAAAAACACCGAAGCCAGAAACAGCAAAGCAAGTTCTTCCATTTTCCCCAGAGCAACTACTGTGAGCATGGGGGTCAAGCTGGTGATTACAAACACTGGGCCCTACTTGGTCACCGGCCCTCCTCATTGGGACAGTGGCTCAGGGTGGTGCTGGTGAGTGGTGAGATGAAGGAGGAGGAAAGGGTAGGGGAGAGAAAAGAATATCTCAGGATGTATTTCAGTCAGAGCTGCAGGGCTGCCTTTAAACGACAGTCCAAGGACACACAAAGATGGCGAAGGGCATACGGTTGCCAGAACAACATTCTCATGCCCCGGATAAAGGTTAAAGGGGGGACCAGATGCTTACAGCTGATCAGGTTTGGAAGACGAGGAGAAAGACAAGCATTCTCCTTCATGCCTCCCTCTCAAGTGATGCGACTGATCTCTTTTTTGTACATTTTTCCTCCTTTGAGCCAAGGAAATAGAATTCTTGGCTCCTCAAAGCAACCTTATGTAACCATGACAAACGTTATTGAAGTTTGATTACACCCATCTTGGGAAAGGGGGAAGACAGCCCTCTCTGCCCTTGCCTACTCGATGTGCACCTCTTGGCTGTCCTCTCTGGAGAGGTACGTGTATGTGCACACGCTGCTTAGTAGTACCGATGTCAGAGCTGACCACTTGTTATCCGATAACCAACTGATGTGTTCTTCCCTGGGGAAGACTTGTTTCTCCCAGCCTGGGCATTCCTTATGCCTGTAGCTGTTTGTGTAGGGTTGAGGGATAATGAAATTTCCCCATCCTCCAGAGCATGCCTCCTTCTTCAGGTCTGTAGGCAGCCATGTTGAGACTTCCTGGGTGTGGCTTCCCTATCATTTCTGGGAGACACAATCTTACGACATCGTGTCAGGATTGTTTTGTTGTTTGTTTGTTTTGTTTTTTTTAAAGATTTATTGATTTATTTTATGTATGTAAGTACACTGTAGCTGTCTTCAGACACACCAGAAGAGGGCATCAGATCCCATTACAGATGGTTGTGAGCCACCATGTGGTTGCTGGGAATTGAACTCAGGACCTCTGGAAGAGCAGCCAGTGCTCTTAACCGCTGAGCCATCTCTCCAACCCAGGATTGTTTTTTAATAACTTCCCCCTAAAACCTGTGGCTATCATGAAAAAGCCATAAAACTATGGAACTCTCTGAGAAGGAACCTAGAAGAAGGAAAAGGGAAGGAATGAGAAGTGTTTTGCTCTGTTCTCTTAAGAAGTCTAGGTGATTTGGTTGGATTGGTCTACCCATTAGACTCATTCTTACAGCATCTCTGGGCCAGTGCTCACTGGTTTGAAGACAGAATTCAGGTTAAAAGTTCAGCACTTCTACAACAATACTAATCCAGTGGTCTTTCCCACTTCACAGAAATCCCTTCTCCCTCTCTCCTTCCACAGCCAGCTTCCTTGAAGACACACATTCTTGCTGCTCTCCCTCCCATCTTTATGACTTTTGCATCCACCCAAATCTGCCTTTTCTTAGGTCTTTGGAGTTGCTCCATCCAGGTGTATGCTAGCTGATGATTTTGTAACACTTGACACTGTTTACCTCTTATCTTTAAATAATTTCCTCAAAACTAATCCAAGTCATCATTTCCTTTTCCTCCTCAGTTTGGTTCCCTGAGTTTTTGGTGAGTTCTTTTCATGTGTTAAGATTCTATTTTTAATTATACGTATACTTGTGTGTCCGTACGTTTGTGCACACTGGTGCAGTGCCCATGGAGTCCTGAAGAGGGCATTGTATCCCCTGCTTGGGGCTGGAGTTACAAGCTTTTGTGAGCCTCCTGGACATGGGTGCCAGAAACTGAACCAAGGCTCTCTGGAAAAGCAGCATGTGCTCTGATCTCTGAACAAAATTTCTAGGCCCATGTTGGGGGGGTGGGGTGCTGCTGCTGCTGCTGCTGCTGGTGCTGCTGCTTCCTCCTCCTCCTCTCCCTCCTCCTCCTCCTTCTCCTTCTTCTTCTTCTCTCCCTCCGTTCTTTTATCCCAGCACTCAGAAGGCAGGGACAAGCAGATCTCTCTGAAATTGAGACCAGCCTTGTCTATATACTTAGTTTCAGGCCAGCCAGGGATACAAAATGAGTCATGGTCTCAAAAACAAAGCAAAGCAAACAAAAACAAACAAACAAACCCAGTGATGATGGTGACAATTTTCTTCTACATGTGTGGGTGTTTTGCCCGTGTATAGATATGTACACAATGCACATACCTGGTACCTGCAAAGGCCAGAGGTTGGCACAGGATCCCCTGGAACTGGAATTACAGTGAGTTACGATGTGAGTGCTGGGAATCAAACCTGGGTCCTTTGGAAGAGCAGCTAGTGCTCTTAACTGCTGGGCCCTTGTGCTGCAGCTGCCTGTATGGTCACACACACACACACACACACACACACACACACACAGGACCAGGGAGGAAGAGAGGGAGGGAGAGCAAGAAAAAGAGAGAAGGGGAAAAACTATCTATTAATTTGGCTAAAATGCATCAACACCTTTTACGATTCCAAACAGATGTCCTGCATAAAGGCACCCCTGGTTCCTTCCAGCCTCTATGAATCTCAGTGTCACTGGGATGGACAAGTTATATTTCAATTTCGATTTAAATTCCAAAACATATAGAGCTGCTCTTAATCCTTTGAAGAAGCAGAATGGTAAGACCTGGTTTCTAATCTTTCCTAAAAGAAATAATCGCTACTTCTGGTCCAATCTCCATTCTCATTCTCGTCATGTGAAGGGCAGCCATTAGGCAGTGAAAATCCTCCAGCTGATATTACAGACGTCAACAAGAGCCTATCCCTGATCCTTTTTCTTCTTATTGTTTTATTTTGTTTCTGGTTAATCTTATCTTTGGTAAATTTCCATTATCATGTTGATACTCAGGACTACGAAATCTATATGTACTCCTGGAGGCTGGATTCATAAGCCCAGAGCTTGTTTTCTGTGGTCCAGGCACCTCAAATAATGTTAATACCAAACAAACAAATAAACAAAAAGCACAGTAAAGACCAGCCTGGGGCCCACAAGATAGCTCTGGGTAAATCTGTTTACCACTTAATGACCACAATTCAATCCCAGAACCCATACCAGTGGAAGGAAAATACCAAGTCCCACAAGCTGGTGTGCACACACACACACACACACACACACACACACACACACGCACGCCCTTTTAAAACCCCATTATAATTTCTTGTTTGAAGTTAGAATCTAATCACATCATCCCCCCCTCCCTTTCTCCCCTCCAGCCCTTCCGTGTATATTTTGTTCTTCCTTTCTCTTAAATCCATGGTTTCTTTCTTTCTTTTTTAACTCTGTGTGTGTGTGTGTGTGTGTGTGTGTGTGTGTGTTAAATATACGTATTATATAAAACATAAATTCTAAAATCTGGTATACCTGGGCTGCACTTCTTGGTGACACCATTGGCAGATCTAATTCTCCCGAAGACTAATCATCACCCAGAACTATGAAATGACTCCTGTATTTTGAACCAACAATCCCACCTGGAAATGTGAGAAAATATTGTGAACATAAAAAGGGAGAAAAGACAGATGAAACGAGGGAAAGACAAATTAAGTAGAAACATCACATAAAGATTTTCTTCCCCTGTGTAAATACAGGGAGAGGACCTCAGATTACTATTTGTAATAGAGAATGATCATCAAAATCAGGATTCATCAGCGACAGAATCACACCCAGTGACCACGAATGGCAATCCATCTAAATGACATGGTGTTTTGCTTTTGGCACATCCTCTTTTCTGTGAAGTTGCCTGAATGCACAAAATTACTGTTCCCCCGGCTTCTCCGTGACAACGGAACTTGGGTCAAATCAACAGCTTAAGAAACTAAGTGCTTCGTAGCTATCTCTGATTCTGTCTTACAAGGCACAGGAAATGGGTCTGACATGACATGATCTGCCCTAGTACTTTGTGCTCTCAACGCCAGGTCGTGCATTGAGTTGGCTGTTACCCCTCAGTTTTAAATACTGGGTCCTCTGACGTTTAGCTTCCCTTATTTGGTGTCAGCTCCTTTAGAGCTGAGGATAGTGCTTCACTGCAGCTTCTGAAATGCTGAGATTCTCAGGTGTTGGAAAGGAGAAGAGAGGCCTGGTGAATGACGCTTTTCATTTGACCTGCACATGAAATAAAAGCCCTTATCTTGTGAAGAAGAAAGCGGAGTATGGAGATGCAGACATCGTACTCCTGTTCACCTATCTGAAGCTTCCACCACTGTGTTTATGACAGGTTTTATGTGGCACTGGATCTAGGGCCACCACCAGTCTGGCCACTTTTGGCTTGGATTCACTCTGCCGCCCTCTACAGCTTGCTTTAGGAAAGCACAGAACACTATGGTCTTTCCTCGGTGTGTGTAAAAGCAATAGAAAGCTTTGGAAAATGCAATCAGCCTTATCACGAAGTCTCATAAACTATCATTCACTTGGAAAAACTTCCATGACGTTGTGATCAGATGGTATAGAGTGTGTGTGTGTGTGTGTGTGTGTGTGTGTGTGTGTGTGTGTGTGGTCAGCCACTCCAAAGTCGCATTGAAGGGTCACCTCACTCAACCTCAGTCATCAGTTCCAGGATCATTTCTTCCTTTTCTTTGATACACGTCATCACATTAAAATGGCACAACCAACGGTAGTTGTAAGTTCAGTGGAGGGGAGGAATTCAAGACATATGGCTCCAACGGATGACTCTGAAATCCAGGCAGAGGATTTGAGGTAAAAGCTTTTCCCTACAGTAATTGCTACTTTCTACCAATTTTAGCTTTCTTTGTCACATTAATTATTTTAAGTCAAACCCCATTTAAAAAAACCTAAACTTAACTCTAAGAGTTTAGAATACTGTAAATGTGTAGCTGAGACATAACACAGTTTACAGACTATGGTATGGTTAAGTGAGTATCACATTGTTCCTAATAAAATCTGGGCTTCTAAGAGGACTCCACTTCTCTCCCTTCTACAGTGACAGGATCCTGTCAAAACGCTTTCCAAAAATATCACACCATCCTACTGACCCACAACCACCTCAGCCTCAACCTGAGTTTCACATCCTGTCACCACCATCACACAATGACCCTAAGCTCCCACCCTCATGTTGCCTTGTCCTTGTTGACTGGGCTGGTCCCTACTCTCTTTACCAATTTCTTTTTTTGTTTGTTTGCTTTCTTTTTCTTTCTTTCTTTTCTTTTTTTCTTTTCCTTTTTGCCTCTCTCCAGTCTTGGCTGAGCAGCCTTCGCACCTGCTATCCTTGAAGTCACTCTCACAGCATTTTTCCTCACAAACGCTAACAACAACATACACTCAGGACAGCCTCACTGCAAGAGTTAGCTAATAATGGGGCTGGAGAGATGGTTCAGCGGCTAAGAGCGCTTGAACAGGAAGGGCCCAGGTTCAGTTCTCAGAACCCATGTGGCAGCTCACGCCCATCTGTAGGTCTATTTCCAGGTGATCTGATGCCCTCCTCTGGCCTCTGGGGTCTCCTGCACACACATGGCGTACACATTTGCAGGCACACAAATGCACAGAAAATAAATAAAACTTTTAGAATGGGTTAATAGTGAGGCTAGAGCATTTCTCACGACAGTCATTGTGCACTACTGCATGTGTGTAATGTATACTTTAAGTATTTGTTTGACCCTTTGACCCTAATGAAAATTCATTCTGTGACTGTTCACTTAAGAAGCAAACACTGGGAGACACACATACCAGATAGAATGGAACATGTCCATTTAATAAAGCTTCTTCATTATGAAAGCACAAGAGTCACACATCCAGATTACCAGACAGAGTCCCCGGTGTTCCCTTCAGAATCTGAGGAACACTGGTCATCACTACTCAACTTTGCCATGCTACTGAGTAATCTCCATTCGGTTATCGTTGCCTGCCGTTCCCCCACCACGCATTAGCTTTACTATTAACCCATTTTAAAAGTTTTTATTTATTTCATGTGTATTTGTGTGCTTGTAAGTGTGCATGAATAAAAGTAGCCTAGCTTTTGTACCCTTCCATCATAATTATTAAACTTATCCAGCAGCTATGAAAGTGCAGAGGAAAAGCAAAAGGTTGAAAGGTCAAATTAGCGTTCCCGCTCTGGAGGATGGAACCACAAATTTCAATGAATATTATGAAAAAGGAAAGATGATCTTCACAGCAAACACAAACAGAACAATACAGACAAACAGTTGTTAGTTAAGAAATTAAGCTTCAAAAAGAAGTATCAACAAAATAGCAGGGGTCATGATGCACACACACCTGGGGGGAGGCAATAGGATTTCAACCTAGCCACTCCTGGAGCAGCCATGGCGCTGCTGGGTGTGCTCACTGACGCAGACGGTTATCACCACCCAGCAAGAGCCTAGAGATAGGTGTGTGGCAGGTGCAATCACTGCCACTGGGCCCCTTCCCCCATCCCCAACCTTATTTGACAGAAATTAAAGGGAGCCGACTTAAGGCGGATTTGTTTCCAAGATGTTGACAAGAGAAAAGGGAGCGGCTTGACCAAGAGAAAGCCCAACACAAAGCAGTGTGGTGGGGACTCTCCAAGCACCAGGGTTATTTTAGGAGAAAGGAGTCAACGCTAACCAAGCATCGGGAAGGAGCAAGAGAGTGGAGCTCCAAAGCTCTGTACAGACACAGATAAAATGCTGGCTACAAAGCATGTCCACACTTTAGAATCTCTGGTAAGCCCTACTTTGAAAGAGATTATAATATAAAGACTAAGCCAAACTAACTCCAAGTAGCCCTCAAGCCCCAGTGTTAATTACACTGGGAATCTTTGTGAGAGGCTCTTAACTTTGCCCAATCTAAAAATGAACAGTGAAGGCCGGCAAGTTGGCTCGCCGGGGAAAGTGCTTGCCAGGCCTGCCTGGAAACCTAAGTTTGATCTCTAGAACCCACGCAAAGGTAGAAGGAGAGAAGAAGTTCATAAATTGTCCTCTGACTGCTGCATGCCAGAGCACAAGCACGTTTGCACGCACACACAGCAAGGAAGGAAGGTAGGAAGGGAGGGGAGGGAGGGGAGGGAGGGAGGGAGGGCCTTCCCCTACGCGCCATATTAGGTTAATTCAGTAAGCTCCACTGGGCTGAGGTACACCTTACGCTAAGTGTATGAGGCCCTGGGTTCAGTCCACAGCACCCAGCTCCTTAACAAAAGGAGTGGGGGGAGGGGGGATCTAGTGAAAAACAATTTTGTCTCTAAACTCAAAACCCAATTTTTACACATTTCATGAACATCTCCAAAGCCCGCCATTCTGCTTCACTGTCAGTCACTGTAGTCAACCGTAGAGACAGAACAAGGGCCACCTGGAACCGGTTTTACTAAAGGTTCACTCTACTGTCCAAGGGGTCCCAGAACCATGGCAGAGCCACGGTCCGTTTCTGAAGACTCCACTGAGGAGCGACAACACGCCCTCCACTTGTGTCTCGCCTCTGCCGATCATACCTCAGAGGCATTTTTTAATTTAAAACAAACAAAATGTGAAAGTAATCCTTCGAAGTTCCACGAAGACCTCAGACAATACTATAATTCCGTTTCTGCTCCATTGTCCCATTAACCTCAAACGAGAAAAGGCAGCTTACAGCCATTTCTAGAGTGGGGCAAGAGACCCTGCAGGAGAAACTTTCAGAGGGAAGCCCTGCAATCTGAATGAGAGCCCAGAGCAAAAGCAAGGGCCTTTTCCTGTCCAACGTTCACAGCCGCCACCATGTTTCCTCCAACAGAAGCCACTTTGGGAAGCTTTGGCCTACAGAATAACCAGGTCTAATAACCAGGACCCTTCCAATGACCCAGGAGGCAAAGCTAGGTATTTGGCTAACTTCTGTAATCGGTGTTCTCCAGAGAGCAACAGACTGGGAAAGGTCAACCCGGGATCCTCAGTGCTGGTTTCACAATGCTGGCCGGGAAATTACTCACACAGTGCCCTCGCTCACAAACAAGACTCCCCTCTCAAAGGAAGGCCACACTCTACATACGCACATCCCTGAATCATTCATGCAATGCTCGCGGATACGTAAAACGATACATAAAGTAAATGAAATACTAGCAGCTATGTCTGCAAGAGTCTAACCACAAGATTTTAAAAATATCTACAGCAGAATCAGATTTAATATGTAGATGCTAAGATTTTAATCAGGAGGAGGTGGGGGAGGGGGGTAGATGTTATGCCAGACCTTAGGGATTGAATGAGTCGTCCGAGTAGGAACTGTGCATAGCCTATGGTAACAATGTCCTTTTCTGGAATCCCTCCCCACAGCTCCTGAAGAGGAGTCACTCTTGAGAACCATGCCCACTGTGGTGTGCACAGGCTGTGTCTTTTCTCATATGAACTCACTAGTTGTGGGGAATATTACAGGTAACATTACAGGTCCAAACATTTTGAGGTCTGTAGCGGCTTCTGCCTTTTGTATAAGTTTTCTTGGCTTGTCTCCATTTCCAGTCACAGGCAGGTTCCTTTCTCCGTCCTCAGCTATGAATTCCTACCCCTAACTGTGCAACAGGCAGGAACAGCCTCTGACTCCTCTACCTCACAGCGCCTTCCTGATCCACACCCGGCTCAAAGCTCTTTGCTGTCCTAAACACAGCCTGGAGTTCTGCAGCCTCCTCGCCGCTGGAAAATGTTCTGAAGTCGTGGGTGAGCATCTTAAATGTCCTCTTCCAGATGTCATTTATATGTTCACTTCATGAACAAGTAAGGCCTTAATGCCATCACACACGGTGTAATCTTTCCTGCATCACCACAGCGTCTTCCCCTTGGATACGGCACCTGGGTGCAGGCCTCCGATCTTAAATGCTGCTCTAATTCCTTAACATTCGGTTGTATCAAAGAGGTGGCAACGGAGGAGAGATGTTGCTGTGCTTCCGGGATGAAGCTCATCAATGAAAGGAAGCTAGTAGGCTCATTATCAATAAGCGAAATTGGAAAACGTACGTCACTCTCAGATCAGGCGTTCCCAACTCTGCTGGCACAGCGATTCAAGAGGGTGTCTTGGGAAAGGATCTGGACCTTGCACAGCTTCTTTCCCATCCTGTAGCGGGCACTGCATGTGTCAAGGCCTAATCCTTGATAAGCCAACTCATGAAGGACTTTATAGCTAGCAACGTCACCCCTAAGCAAGATTGACGTCATGTCCAAAAGCCTTGAGACCTGACATTGACTTGCCTTCCTTACAGACTCAAGTCCTTTCAAGTGGCCACGTTTAGAGTTTCCATTCCCACTGAGGATGTGCTCTGGCCAGGCCCCTCCTCCATCATCAGCATAGGCATCGCAGCCCTCACACACTCCTGGGTCACTTTCACATTGGGTAATGAATAGACTCTTGAATCATCAGATCACTCAGGGCTGGCCACATAGTCTACAGTGTAGTTAGGTCCAGCCTTTCCTTGCAACGTCACAGCCTGTACCTGAATGCATGTACCACATGTCTCCACAACTGGCAGCCGGATCTGTTTAAAGCAGCATCGCCACAAATAAAAGGAGTGTCTCTCTCTCACTCTGACCTTACGACAGCATATAGCTAGGGAATGAGAAGTTTTCAGCTCCATTATAAACTTATGAGATAACTATCACTAACAAAAAAGTTCTTAGGCAGTTCAAATATATATGCACATAAGCGTATATAAGGCATGGATAGCTAGATCCAAAGCCTGTTACTAAACAAGTATGTTTTAAGTACACATGAGACATGTATAAGAACTTACTATGTACTAACTCTCAGGGGTAGTATCAGTAATCTCTAAGACAAACACACAGCCGTTCTTTATGTACACGGTAAATAATTAAAACTCAGTAATAAGGTCAGGCAACTGTCTTTAGTCCCAGCACTCAGGAAGCAGACGCAGACGGCTCTCTGTGAGTTCAAGGCCAGCCTGGTCTACAGAGTGAGTTTCAGGACTACACAAAAAATCATTTCTCAAAAAAAAAAAAAAAAAAAAAGACAAAAAAATCATTGATAAAAAATAAAAAAAATATATCCTCAAGTTTGGAAAATAGTGAACTAAAATTAACTGAGAATAAAACAAAACTATACAACACTAAAACTGAAGGACAATAAAAGTAGCATACACCCAACACTGTAAATGTGCAGCTAAAGTGACCGCAGGGAGCAGTGAAGACACAGTAAGATAACACAAGGCATAAGGACTAAAATGGAACGTCGGAGCTGTTATTACTTTTATGTTGTCACTAATCTTATTTTTTTTTAAAGATTTATTTATTTATTACATATAAGTACACTGTAGCTGTCTTCAGACACACCAGAAGAGGGCATTGGATCTCTTTACAGATGGTTGTGAGCCACCATGTGGTTGCTGGGAATTGAACTCAGGACCTCTGGAAGAGTAGTCGGGTGCTCTTAACCGCTGAGCCATCTCTCCAGCCCTAATCTTATTTTTAAAATACGAGAGAGAGAAGGGCATGATGGAACACACCTATAGTCGGAGCACTCAGGAGGCAAAGCAAGGGATTCAAGGCCAGCCTGGGCAACACAAACGTAAATAAAATTTTACAGCTGACTGGGGTTGTAGCTCAGTGGTCTTGGGTTCAGTTACGACAACCACAAAACAAATAAATAAACCCATCTGCTCTAAATTCAAAATCCTCCCATCTTAGCCTCCCAGGTGGTACAATGGTAAGAATGCGCCATTGTGTCCAACTAATAGAAAAATGGAGTGGCTTTTGTAAAGAAACTAATTACAAGAGCTAGAAACATTACAGGGTAACTGAGGACGGAGCAACATCCAACCAACTCTGCCCGGAGCTGCCAGACGAAAGTGTAACATCTTATTGTTCACAGATGGAAATACTTGATAGAATAACCTCTTCAAATTACCATCACAAACTCAACAACAGAAACCTGACAGAGAATATGGAGTTCGATAATGTCATTCTAAAACTCACACCGTTTTAAAGAATAAAGTACAGTAATTTAAACGGTGTGGTTCTAGCTTAAGGGAAAACACAGACCAATGGGACAGAAAGAGGATTAGGACCATCTGGTACTTATGCAGAAGTCTGATGTTGTAGAGTAGCGGAACAAGTGAGGGAGGACTAACTGTTCAAAACAAAGGATCCAGGATACTGGCTACACGCAAGGCACATGGATCTCTCCCCTGTAACAAAATAAAAGTAGTAGAAGAAAGAAAAACTTTCCAAAGAATTAAAACACTGTAGCTGCTTTGACATATTTTCTTGGTATGATTTCTTGATTCTCAACAATTCTCGTTGTTCTCCTCGAGGGCATCCTGTACCCGGCACTGAATTCACCTTGTAATTTCAAAGCAGCAGAATGGAGTGGGAACATCACTTTCTACCTTGTTATTAGGCTTCTGGTAGTACAGCCAGCCTGCCTGATGGCCACTGCACCTGCCCGGCTGCTACAGAGCTTTATTGGTGTCAGGGAGATGGCTGGTACAGTGGTGAAAGCCTAAATCCCAGTACTTCATGGGGTGACAGGACAGAAGAATCAGCTAGAAGTTTGGGACCGGCTATCCAGAAGTACTCAGTGTGGTAGGAGAATCAAGAAAGATCCTGCCTGCACAAGGGGGAAGGTAGAGCTGATGCCCAAATTTGTCCTCTGAGCTCCACAGGCCATGCCACCGCACACACCCATTTCCCAGGCACACTAAGCATACTAATTAATTAATTAATTAATTAAAAACTTATTAAAAGAGCTAAGTCACAGCCACTACACGCAGGTCAAGCCTCTCACATTCCAGTCTTCTGCAGAGGGATTTCTATCTCTGTGTGTAAGGAAGGCCTTTGGTCTTCCAATTACTCACTGCTCTATAAAGTTAGGCCAGTTGTTCTTGTCTGCGGTGACCTTTTCCATGATCACCTTTTCATCAATACACCAGGTCAGTCACCAAATCAACAAGATTTCTATCAAGATTTCCTTCTGTCTAAGGAACTGATGTAAAACGATCAGAACACCCTAAGGCACAAGAGAAAGCTTCTTCCATTGACACCCTGGTTCCAATTCGCTTAATTACATCAGCATTTTGTCTGCAGCTTTCCTTCAGTCCCCGAAGCTTCCCAGGAACGCGCTCAGTTTCCTCTTGGCTTACTGTTGCTAATTACTGCATCTGCAAAATCTGCTAGGTGGCTACTAAGCCTAAGAAGTAAAACAATTTTTGGTTCTTGGGAACTCATGAAAACCTAAAAGAACTCAAACTTCACACCTTAAATCCTCACAAACCACTTGATAAAATTTTAAGTATACTTACGAAAAATTAGCACAATTTACAAAGAGACAAAGTTATAAAGACTACACTTAATATAACTTAATTACTATAGCCTCTACAGGGGACATATAATTATGAACAATGTCTCTTCACGATGAAATTTTCTTCCAAGTCCATCACTTCTAAAAATAACCTGTAAATCTAAAAGATGACCTCCTCAGGGGTAAAACAAAAAATTTGAGAGGGAAATAGATATAAGACTAAAACTGAACCATGCAAATTACTTCCAAGAAGCCAGGTTTGGTAGCACACGCCTTTAATCTTAGCTCTCAGGAGGCAGAGGTTGGTGAATCTCTATGAGTTTGAGGCCAGCCTGGTCTACATAGGGAGTTCCAAGCCAGCTAGCATTACATACCACACCAAAAAAGGAAGAAAAATAAAGTTACACTGATAAAGTCCTATAATACTCAGTGTGGTAGTACTCAGTGTGGAAGCTCAGGGAGTTAAAGCAGGAAGATCTCAAATTCAAATTCAAGGCCAGCCTGAGCAACAGAGAAAGACTTTGTCACAAATGAAAATGCAAGGGTTAGGGATGTGGTTCAGTGACACAGCACTTCCCTGGATTTAACTTCCAGAGGTGAATTTTTTTTTTTTTCATTAAAGTTAAGAAACGGTACCTCAAGATGCTTCATAAAAGGAGATAAGCAATGTGTTCTAAATGCTGATGGAGTTCTAACACTCAGCTCCAACGATGATGCAGTATCTGCCTGGCCACAAAGGATCTTCCACACCCAAACCCTGACACCAGAGGACAGAAAAGAGAATGCCATCTTCATGAAACCAGTTTGATCTTCCTGTTGGATTTGCGAGCAATGTCTACGAGACTTAACTTCTTTAAGCAAAACTATAACATTTATTTGGGAAGAGGGTAGCACATACAGGACACTTGGAGGTCATAGGACAACCTGCAGGAGTGAGTTAGTCCCTTTCCCATACGGGCCCTGGGGACTGAACTCAAGTTATCAAATGTAACAGCAGGTGCCTCTACCTGCTAAGTGGTCTCCTGCTGACCCAGGTTCACTGCTATCTGTTTTCAGTCATGTACAGTAAGAATTGCTTCCTCTGGAACTGAGACATACACTGACTGGGCTGGAGAGATGGCTCAATGGTTGCTACTCTTCAAGAGGACCTTGACTCAATTTCCATCACCCAAATGGCAGCTCACAACTCCAGTCCCAGAGACTCTGGTGCTCTCCTCTGGTCTCCACAAGCACCTGGCATGATACACAGACATACATGCAGGCAAAACACACATACATGTTAAGAAAGAGAAAGAAGGGGGGGAAGGCAGGGAGGGAGGGAAGAAGGAAAGAAGGAAGAAAAGAGCTGCCTGTAAAGACTTTTATATTACAAGGGTGAGCACAAATCCAGTTTCTCATTGACCACAAAAGAATTACAGGATAGGCTACTCTGCCATAAGAAGCCAGTTTTTAAGTATTTGATTACAAAATAGGCTTTATGACTCAGTTACCATCGAAATTTTTAATTCTGAGACAAAAATAAACCTTTGTTTTCTACTACAGTAGAGGGACCAGAACACATTATTAAATATAAGACTGACAGTAGACAGTGACTGTAAAGCTCTTTTTATTATATATTTAAGGTTCTGGGATCAAACACAGGCCTTAGACATGCTAGGCTAGTGGGTGTGTCACCACGGGGCTACATATGAGGACTTGGGATTCGAAATTAAAAAGCTAAAGAACAGCAAGTAGCCACTACGGGTGACCATGAAAGTCCCACAGCATCTTACTGTCTGATCCTCTAAGAATCCCGAGTACAGTCGAAGAGCTGAAGTATAAACAGACAGGCTGTACAGAGGGAAAGACCGGCCAAAGAGAACCAAAGGCTTAGACCTAGTGAAGGTGAGCCGGAACCTAGGTCACAAGCCTTTGATCTACACTGGGACCTCTTGCCCAAGTGGCACTCATATTCCTCCTCCTCCTCTTCCTCCTCTTCTTCTCCTTCTCTTCTTCCACCACCACCTCCATCATCATCATCATCATCATCATCACCACCATAATCATCATCATCACCACCATCACCACCACCACCACCACCACCACCACCACCACCATCCATCATCATCATCATCATCATCATCATCACATCATCATTTTACAAAGCCTTACAGCTGCAGGAAGATTAAAGATGCCCTGGACTCCTGAAGCCACAGGACTGAAGACTTCAGAGAGTCTCTTGGTCCTGTCTGCCTTAGGCTTTCCAGTGCTGTGATAAAATCCCATGACCAGAAGCAACTTAGGGAGGAGAGGGTTTATTCATCTTACAGTTCCACACCTCAGTCCATCATCAAAGGAGGTCAGGACAGGAGCTCAAGGCAAGAACCTGAAGGCAGGAACTGAAGCAGAAGCTGTGGATGGATGCTGCTCATTGGCTTGCTCCTCGTGGCTTACTCAGCCTGCTTTCTTATGTTATCCAGGATTTCAGCCCAGAGTTGGTACCATGCACGGTTGACTGTGTGCTCCCGCATCGGGCTTGCCCAGTGTCCAATCTGGTGGAGGCATTGCCTCAATTGAGGCCCCCCTCCTCCCAAATGGCTCTAGCCTATGTTACGATGACAAAACCAGCTAGCACACTGTCCCTCTGTAACTCCACCTCTTACATATGCACAGACCTCTGAGAGGCTCGCACAAACTCCCAGTGTGAAGCACAAAGTCAGAATTAAGAACTACCTACGTAAGTTCGATTCGCAGCAAAAAAAGGAAGGGGAGAGAGAAGAATTGAAGAAAAGTTTTTGGTTTTTGTTTTTCACTTCATTACCAGGCTTCCGTCTCTTTTCTTTACCCCAACACGAGTGATAGCTTTGGCTTAAAACAAAACAAAAAAACCTTTATAAGTGGAAGGACATATTAATTTGGTAAATTTTTCTCCATCCTTGCAAGTGTGAACCACTCTGGGAAAGGCTTGTAAATAAGATGTTTTACTGTCTTGGACCCAGAAAGGACTTTCTGGCTCAGAACCCCCAAAAAATCCTAACTCTAAACTACAACCACTTCTCTTTGCAAGGCCTTAGACCTTCAGCCAAAAGATTCCCAGAGAGGAATATAAAGATCTTGTGATCGGCTTAAAACGTTATTCAAATGCACCTTCCGTACTCAGCTAAATGCTCCAAAGGAACATCCGAGTCACTCACGAGCACGCCACCATCACTCACTGAAGGCTTCACGAGTCACTCACGAGCACGCCATCATCACTACGCTGAAGGCTTCACAAGTCACTCACGAGCACGCCATCATCACTACACTGAAGGCTTCCCACTCACTTCCTCCAAATGGAACCCTTCTAGAAGAAATCCATATAGGTTATCTGCACCTAATGATGAGTTTATTCCCCTTGTGGAGTCCGGTTGGTACACAGGCAGAAGAGGAAAGGTGCAGTGGCTGAAATCCGCCTGGAGACCCGGAATCGCAGAGTTATTATTGGCCTGATCTTGATAAAGTGTTCTGAGAAAGAAAACAGTTTTTCTCTTCAGTTTACCAAGATTTAAAATAAAATGTCCTGGAGTGGAATGCCAGTGGGAATGAAGAACGTGCGGCAGGTCTCTCTCTCCGCCTTTGCTCTTCTTCAGCTTACTCTGCTAGACAGGCCTGCCTTTAAAGGCCTCCTGCCAGCATTTGTCCCCAGGTCCTTGCGCTCCAGGCCATTAGGGAGCTGGCAGAGAGCAAAGCAACACAAAACCAAATGCAGCGGCTACCCACACGGCCAAACAGGGGTGGGAAGCGATCATCTGTCACAACACCTTCAACTGAATGCTCCATCGATACCCAGAGTCCCTGCTGCAAGTGACGTCTTACTCTTCACTATTGTATCTGCTTGTACATTGTTTCATAAAGGAAGTGTTCTTATACACACATACACTTACATAATGATACGCACATACAGATATATACACACAGTGATACATACATACACACGCTTACACAGTGATGCACACACACATACTTATGCATACACACAAAGGAATGCACACATACATACACACAGCAATATACACATACATACTCTTATCCAATGATATACACATAAATACACACAAGGATACACCCATACACACACACAACACACACACACAGCAATACATACACACACTTACACAACAATACACACATATATTTACACTTGCACAACTATACACAAATATTCATAGAACAATACATAAATTACATAAAATATTTATTTCAAAATAGAATATCTGAGAAAAAATCCATTTCAATGGAAAACCAATTTTGAGCAGATCTCCAACTCCACAAAAAAAAATCAAGCCCTCAGCTACGGAGACTGCTGTTCAGAATCTGGAAACTGCTAGCAGATAACCCTCAGATACAATTCTGATTGCACACTAGCATCCAATTATGTTTAATAAGCAGCAGGGACACATGGTTACTAGGGATATTTCTGCCAAACCGAATGAGAAAGTTCAAGATTTAAAACATGTAATTTAGTGAGCACATTTGGCCACTGATAAAATATAATTGGCCCCTTGTCTTTCATTTTAATCATCTTTATTAGAAGAAAAAATATAGCATACCGAAGACGTTTCCCATGTGGAAACAGCAACTTAAAACTGCAAGTCCTATTGCTACGCAGAAAATCAACACCTGTGGCTCTGCACGCCAAGAATGAAGCTTCCACTCTGAGGTAAGAGTTCACTGAGCACTTTTCCACACGACTTAGAAAATGAGTATATAGAACAGGCTTATAGAAGTCGGAAGTCTCGGTACCTGCCTCCCCCCCATACCACGACGACATTGGCAAAGTCTGTCTTCTGTAACTGTGAAACTGGAGTCTATTAAAGGCTCCCAACTTCCATAGGAAAGCGTGGATGGAAAATGTGGCTAATTTTAGTCAATTTCACTTCCTAGCATAGTAACAGCTACCCATTCCCCACCTGTCAGCCCCAGGGCAGACGCTGTGCACCTGCTCTGCCAGCAGCTGACTCGCGGTTTTCAGAAGCCAGGGTGGGCAAAAGGAGCCTGCTCCAGCAAAACTGGGCACCTCAGGTAGTTGCTTCTGGCGACAGAGGAGCAGACCAATCGGCAGTCAGGTGACCATTGTTACACCTCTCCCACTGTTGCAAGCCCCTCCTCTTCAGATGAAGTAATTTTCAAAGGAGCCAAAGTTCCTCCTAGTTCTCCTCTCTCTTCCCTTCCCTCCCCGATCAGGAGCCAGACATTAAAGACTACGACATCCGAAACCAACTGCTCATAGAGGACAAATGAGAAAGGGACCACTCACGCCGGTGGACATATCTTTAAAAAGACCAGAGAAGACAGACGTTTAGACTCAGGCTGACTCTTGGCAAGAAAACAGAAACAAGCAGGCAGTGCCAGAGAATAGAGAGAATTTCTGGTAAGATGTTATGTTGTTCCATTCAAATGTCTAGTTCTCAAGAAAAAAAAAATACGAAGTAAACTAAGAAACAAGAATAACCCAACAGAAATCCTAAAAGGAGAGCAAAATGTGTAAGTGCTGACAAGTTTTTGATTCACCAGAGAGATTCATATGTAGATCTGAAAACAATTGGTGAACCTGAAACCAGTGCTGGGGGTGTATGTTGGGGTAGTCTGCTTGTACGCTGTGTAAAACTGTCTTTGTACCATTCAAACGTTGATTTCCGTTGACAGCTGGGTAGGGGCTAGACTTTGGTGTTGTTACTTAACACGGAGGTAGAAAGAACCACGAACCATGGACAAGGGCCATGAGGGATAGAGATGACAGCCACATGGCAGATGTGGACTAGAACAGTCGGTTCATTTAAGTTAGATGAGTACTTGGGAGGTACCCAGGCAGAGTGCCTAAGCTTTTATAAAGAATAATGTGGCTTTGTCCTGTCAAAACCTGACAGGACCTGCAGTCTGGGCCATAGAAGTACAAGGCACACACACGTGCTGCATAGACACTCGTACAGGATAATGTTCATACACATACAGTAAAAACAAATAAATTTAAAAAGGAGAAAAGGGGCCCGGAAACCGGGAAAGGGAATAACAATCGAAATGTAAATAAGAAATACCCGAGTTAATAAAGATGGAAGAAAAACTAAATAAATAAATAAATAAATATATAAATAAATAAATAAATAAAAAGAGAAACGGAAAAGTGACCAAAGACACGTGGGCACTATCGTCTCAATCAACTTCCACCTTATGGAAATCCTAACGGAAGAAGAGCGACAGGAAGAAAAAAATACTTGTCAAAGTAATGTGAAGTATTCCCAAACTTGATGAACTACAGAATACAAACACCCAAACTCAGTGAATGCCAGGGACGATGAACTCAGTTCCAAGACTCACCGTCTCCAAACCTTAGACGCCAAAGATTTTAGAAAAAGTCTTGAAAACAACAAGAGCAGTTTGTCACAGACAAAGGAACTTCAATGCGATCATCAGGTATTTCATGGGCTGGAAAGCAGAGCTCCCTGATGTTCAAACTGCCAAAGGGGGAAAAAAAGGGAGGAGGACAACCTGCACTTTGTAAGTAAAGAGATGAATGCATTTTACAGCACTGTTATGAGCTGGACAGATGGATCAGCGGTTATCACTGGTCGTTCTTCCAAAGGACCCAGGTTCAATTCCCAGCACCCACACACCGGCTAACAACTGTCTGTAACTCCAGTTCCAGCGGATCTGACACCCTCCCACCAATGAACATAAAACAAAATATTAAATAAATAGATAAATAAATAAATGAATGCACTGTAATTTACATTTTAGGGAGAATAATACATAAGGATGTGACTCCATAATATCAACAACCAGAAAGGTTGGGAACACAAAGGGATATTTCTGGGGCTAGAAACAGCCCAAAGGTAGAGTGCTTGCCTCACAGAAGGTAGGAAACTTAAAATTTCATTACATTTATTTGTGTGTGAGCACTTGTGTGCGTGAGTGCGTGCGTGCGTTTAAAATTGTGGGAGCACACGCGTGCACGTGCACATACACACATGCCACAAAATGCTCATCAAAGACAGACTGCTTGTGGGAATCAGCTTTCCTCAGAACGTGAGGTCTAGGGAGCCAACACAGGTTGTTTGGTTCAGTGACAAGTGCCTCTACTCACAGAGCCACCAACAGCCCTCAACAAATTACTTTAAATATTAGGTAAACTCTGCACTGGAAAGGTGGAGATTACCAGAATATACCAATAAATGCATGATCCAACTATATGACGTCTATAAGAAACTCAGGTTATATTCTAAAACATGAATTGGTTGAAAGAAAAATTGTCATCAAAAGATAGATATTTAAAAAAAACACAGAAAGTATAGCAAAGGTGGATATACTAATGTCAAGGGCAAATAAACATTAAATTAAAAAGGGGGTCCAGGAAACAAAAATTATAATATATCTCTCAGGTACTTCAGTAGAGCAAAAGCACATATAATTATGAATATCTGCACATTTAACAGTAAGCAATCTGAATATATGAAGCAAAACTCGCCTGCCTTGTTCTACCAGGCCAACCAAAAAAAAAAAAAAAAAAAAAAAAAAAAAAAAAAAACTACACCCCTATCAATCAATACACAAAAAACCCCTACATACCAATCGATATAGACTACAAAGAACAACAGGAACACTGACACAAGTGTTCAACAGAACACTAGTAACCATCTTTAAGGCTTCCATCTAAGGCCAAGGGAGGTATTTCCCTGCAATGCAAGGATGGTCAACTCCATATTAGGGAAAGAAAAGTAGAGTGGAGTGCACTGAAGATGAAGGTGCCTGCGAATCACAGGCGTTGATGAGCAGCCTTGTGTGGGTGTCAGGGATCCAAACTAAGCAATTCTTGCTTGCTGAACCATCTCTCCAGTCACTAGATTACAAATATTGCTGTATACACTTTCTCAAAAACAATTAAAATTTTAAATATTTTAAAGAAATCAAAGCAGCTACCAATCTAAAAAAGACACAAATACTAGTATTTGGGATTAATCTCCATGTTAACTTACTCGCTTACACATTTGATTGCTAAGGGAACCAGGTTTACCTTTGACGTTAATTAGGTTTTCAGTCATACTTAATGATTTAAAGCCATTCTTCATTACTTATTAAATATCAGCGTACATCTATAAGATTCTTGAAGTGAAAACTGCCTGATAAACACTGTTAGGTTTGACCTGTTTCCATGACAAAACAGGCAACGTTTTGTGGATAAAGCTTTACTGCAACTCCCATATAATGTCTTTTATACGTGGACAGCGCAGAAAGCTTCATTTATAATACTTAGGCAAGGCTGTCCACTCCATAAACACAAAAGATAAATGGGAGGAGAGAGAGAGGAGTCAGGAGATGATGGCTACAGGGTTCACGGTCTCAATCTCATGTGATAACAAGGTTCACGATTGATTGCAGAGTCAGATACACAGCTTTCTGAATATATAAAAGCCAATGAATCTTACAGTCCGTGTGTGAACCATATGGTATGTGAATTACTTCTCAAGAAACATCTATTTTTAAAACAAAAATAGGTACTTGAACAGGTACTTCACTGGATATGACTATATATATATATGGCGTGTTCAACTCTGTTAGTTGTCAGAGAAATATAAGTTCATACCAAAATAAGATACTATCACATGGCTACCAGGACATGTAGGATTTACAAAGATGATGCTAGTGTGTAGTAAGGAAACAGCACCATGTTCATACAGCACTACACTCATACAGCGTCAACTCATGAGCTGTACGGCTGCTCTGGAAAGTTATTTGGTGACACCCCTTAAAGTGGAAATAGAAGCCAGACAGGTACCATAGGCCTGTAAACCTAGGCAGGACGGTGAGTTTGAGACCAGCATGGCATATATATTAAAACCCTGTCTCAAACAAGGAGTGTGTGCGTGCCTGTGTGTGTGTGTGTGTATGTGTGTGTGTGTGTGTGTGTACACGTGCGCTGAGTCATACACATGCACTATATAAGCACACTTAAAAACCATCTTCAAGACTGTATATACTAGCATTTTGTGAATCTCACTATACCAAAGCCATCTCAAAAGTCTATTGGGAATAGATTTAGAGCAGTCTGGAGCAATGGCTCCCTGGTTAAGAGCACTGGCTACTCTTCCTGAGGGCTGGTGTTCAGTTCCCAACACCCACAGAGCAGTTCACAACCATCTGTGACTCCAGTTCCAGGGGAACCAATGACCTCTCCTGCTTCCCTGGGCATCAGGCATGCATCTGACACACAGACATACATGTAGGCAAACACTCAAACACACAAAACAATAATAAATAAACCTCAAAAAGGGAAGAAAAGAAATGTCCTTCAAATGCTTTTGCTAAACATGGTAGAAAAAGGTTTGTGCTGAACAACCTTTTATTAAGTACTGCTTACTTTTTTTTTTTTTTTTTTTTTTTTTGAAACAAGGTATTACTATGTAGTACAAGCTGACTTTTTACTCATAGCAGTCCCCTGCCTCAGCCTTTCAAGTGCTGGGATTATAAGCATGGGCCACTATGACTATTTTTTTTAAGTGGCAGATTTGGGGAGGCGGCGCAGCATTCCCCATGTCAGTGCAAAGGGGCTAAATGTTTGCAAGTGGTGGTCACACTGCTTCACCAAACCTCGAAGTTTGTTTTCAGTTTAAATTTAAATGAAGCGATGGCTCAGTCCTAGTCAGGCAAATCGTATCCCAAGTACTATTTGTTCAGTGTGTTGAAACAGAAATTTCTTGTGTGGGATGGTGGGTGAGTACCAAGCGCCTGTCATGCAACCTGACCCCTGAGTTCCCTGCTCAGAACCCACAGTCAGAGAGAACCAACTCATGAGAGTTGTCTTCTGACGTAGACGTGCCTGAATTCACCAACAACATTACACACGCACATACACTTGCGCACGCGTGCACACACACACACACGTACACACACGCACGCGCACACACACATGCACACACTGATATTAATAAAATAAAAACTTAGAACTGAGTATTGCTCAGTCATTTACATCAAAATTTATAAATCCAGAATACCACCAGCTCTACCATATGCAAATGTACAATCTAATTTCAGATAAATTCTCCTCACTTCTTCGTCAGACTCCAAATAGGAAGGAAAATTAAAGAGTACAATTCAGAAGCTGGATTCAGACGTTGAGACAGAAAAAGAAAACCTAAAAACTTCAATCAAGCCCATATGACTCATGTTGTAGCAGTTGGAAATTTCTGATTCCAAACCTTGAGAGAGACAGAGACCACAGACAGACAGACAGAGAGAGCAGGCTCCCTCGAGGCCCTTCAGATGGAGTTTGAGTCGGATGCCCCATCAGACAGCTGAATCCCACATCCGCGCTGTATCCCCTTTGATTTAGATCTCTTCTCTTCCTGCTGCAGATCTGTTTGTTCAGTGTAAACGGAGTGATGAAGCTTGACCTTTTTAGCTGAGCTGCTGGCTGAGCAGGATTTTAAATAGTATGCTTAGGATTTTACTTCACTTCACCTAAAGCAAAAGGAAGCAAGGTAAAAGTTCGTGGATGGGCAAAGGAAGAGACGCGGGCCTCAACGGTGCAGCCACGTTCACACCAGTGCATAGAGGGCACGACTTTCTCTCCTCCCACCATGGCGTCCCAGGGATCAAACTCAGCTTGCGGATGCTGACAACAAGCACCTTTACCAGCTGGGCCATCTCAGAGGCCTGTGTCCCACCCTTTGCCAAATTCACCATCTCACCCAGGGGCTGAGAAACAGCAGCAGTGAAATACTGAATTACTGTGGAAGTCAGAGGCTCCGAAACAGGTTGGGGATAGGGTCAGTCTTGTAAGAACTGCTCCCATTTATCTTCCTGTCCTCAAGAGGCAAAAAAGAAAAAAGAAAAGAAGGAAGGCAGGGAAGGAGAGAGAAAGGGAGGGAAGGAGGGAGGGAAGGAGGGACATATCAGTGTCCTTTCACATAAGCTCCCTCTAACAAAATAATAAAACTCCTATTTCCTCAGGTTGTGCCTCCCACATGATCTAAATAATGAAGCAGTCTTGAAAACTGCCTATTCTGGATATTTAAGACCACATAGGCTTTCAGTATTTCATAAAAAATTTACTCTCCTTAGTCTTCGTCCCCTTCCCCAGTTACTGCATACTTCTGACTCAACCTATTGCCCACTAAAATCACGAACACAGGGGTTTTGTGCAGCGGCCTGAGAAATGGCATGCTCAAAGAAGCCTGCGAAAACAAATTTCCATGAATATCTAATGCCAGGAGGAAAGAGCCTATATTTATGAGATTTCTTTATACCGGCTACCCGAATTTCATTCAGGGCTAGCGCAGGAGCAAGTGCTGATTTGCATGGCTGATGGGAAGCTGAGTCCAGTCATTTACCCTCAGCAGGCACACTGCACAGTGCTGGGAGCTAAAGGTGCAGAAATAAAAGATGAAGTCAGACCCTTCATTCCAGAACCCCAAAGTCCACGGGAAGACAGAGCCACGACATATACAATCATGCTGTCTCAGGCAGGACCGAGCCTAGACTGGCACGGGAAGATACAGAGGGATACACCCAGCTCAAATCATCTGAAAAGATGACGGACGGCTTCTCAAACAAGCATCAGAGCAAGTCTAGAGAGAGCCTTAGAAAAAATGGTCAAAGGGTGGGAGTGGAGGGACAGCATTCCACACAGAGGAGGCAGTGTGTCCACGACATGGACGTTCTGTCCGTGATCCTCGAAATGTTCTGGAAACAGAGCAGTGTCGCTTAGCCTGGATTTAATAGCACTAAATTATGCAATGAAATTGGCAAGCTTGATGCTATATTTTAACACACACACACACACACACACACACACGGGGCGGGGTGGTGGTGGTGTCTATTAGCCTTACTGGGGTATTCAGGGAAAAGACTGGACAGCAAGAGGAAGGACTGAGATACCTCAAGCTAGACAATAAAGGGATCTACATTCCGTGTTCAAAGTCTGGAGGCTAAACCCCAGGGAGGAAAGTCTGGAAGGTGCAGGAGTGATTAGCCAAGTATTAAATCTACGCCAGATGAGAGCTGAAGACCTGAATTCTGAGAGGGAGTGCAAATGAAAAGAATGAACAAGAGTTCTAAGACAACTCAAAGAACAGAGGAGTCTGATACAATCAGCTTCAACTGTCAACCTAACAACAGGCCCATGTCACCTAGGAAGAAGGACAAGTCTGTGAGGTATTCTCTTAATTGCTAATTGATGTAGGCAGGCCCAGCCCACTGTGGGCGGCACCATCCCTAGGCAGGTAGACCTGAGCAAGCCAGGAGAAGCAAGCCAATAAGCTTGCTTCAGTTCCTGCCTCCACACATGAGTTCCTAGAGTGTCTTCCCTTGGTGATGAGTTGTAACAAATACTCTAAAACAAACCCTTTTGCCCAGCTTGCTGCTGGTTGTGCTGTTTATCGTAGCAACAGAAACCAAACTACAATAGAGTTTGACTGGAAAGGATGGGAAGAGCCCAAGATGCCTCTCAGAGTTTGTTCTGGAGACCAGGAATATGAGAGTATCACACGCTGACATCAGAAGCATCAGGTGCACCAGAAATATATGGCTTCTGCTCTGATTTGCCAATTTTGACTCCTTGTAGATACAGGACAAAGATCAGCAGCCAACAGGTGATTTCTTGAGTGGATCTGTTGACTCAGTGCTACTTGACCACCCCAAAACAAAGAACAGCCCTGATCCAAGGAGAAAGACCTATCTTCCATCTTTGAACAAAACCAGAACTTACGTATCACTACGAGAATGAGGGGCTTCGGTAGACTAGATATAGCTTCTCCAGCAAGGACCTATTGAATACTGTCAAACGCCTTTTCTGCATCTTTTTTGGATGGTCATGTAATTTCTGTCCTTAGGACTACTCATATGGTAGACTGCACTTGTTGATTTGCACATATCAAATGTATTTTGCATCCCTGGGATGGACAGCAACCTGATTATGGTATATAATGTGTTCTTGAATTCATCGTGCAACTATTCTGATGAGAATTTTTACACTGCTGGTCATCAGAGAAATTGGTTTTTATCATGTTATCTGTTTTTGGTATCATGGTAATACTGGTTTCACAGACTGAGTTCAATGGTGTCCCTTCTCTTTCTGTGGTCTGAAACAGCGTGAAAAGTATTGGTGTTAGCCCGTCCATGAGCACTTGGTAGACCTCAGGCAGGTGGTTTTGGATCTGGAACATTCAGATAAATGGGGACAAGGAGAATGGTTGCCCTCGCCACCCCACTGAGTCCCTGGCAGGACTGCTCGGTGTAGCCTGGCATCATCTCACACTTGGATCCTTCCTTTCTCCACTTCCCAAGTTGCAACTTGGGATTTACAGACATAATCACTATGCTCAGCTTCAAGCTAGTGTTAACCATTAAGTCCATCATCACACTGTCATGGCGGCCTCTGGGACACCTATGCATTTCATTTGAAGAGCCTTTCACAGCCAATTGAAAGAGTCACAGCCAACTTAATGACCCTGACTTTATAAGTATAAATACATTACTCACTTGATGATGACAGATTAATTTTATCAAGCCAAGTGTGCCATATACCAAGACAGAAGAGGCAGGTGGTTCATTACCACCACAGTGGCGCAAAAGACTGGATGCCTCCCATGGAATGAATGGCACGCATTGGCCAACAGGATCGACTGTGCTGTTACGTCCATGGATGCTCACTCTCTTTCCTGGAATTAGCAACAGATACAAGGGAAGAAGCCCACTCCTGTGGCCATGCACAGGCTGGGTAAATATCAAGTTACCATTTCTATTAACTGTGAGCTCTACTCAAAGGGACAACCCAAACACCGGGAATGCCTGGCCCGGGATGCCTACAGTTCGGGAGACTTCTGGAGGAAGTGACAAGTGAACCTCCTTGGCTGACAAGAAGGAGGGGGCTGAACAAAACTGAGGGAGGGAAGTGAGGGACACTCTGGGTGGAAAGAACCACATGAGACAGGTATAGGCTTCTTCTTTGTCTACAGCTACGAATAACTCAAGGTGAGGCCATTGGGCATCCATAGCTACAACACAAATACTTGCTCTGTTGACAGAGAGCGCATGGCTCACTGTTAGCAGACGCAGTTAATCTGCCGTGCCCCGACAGTGCCATTGTAATCACTAATGTGATGAGTGATACATAATTAATAACTGATTTGAATGCATTGCTACCCTGGTAGTTCCTGGGAACTCGGTGGGTGGCGTATGGCAACCGACTTCTTCCGTCAGTAATAGGACTGGCCTCATCCACCCGGTCTCCATTCATCTAAATGTTTCAAGTCCCAAAACAGCCTATTACCGTACCATAACCTTCCACTCCTACCAAGAACTAACTCCCCGAAAAAATTATTGCCACAGGAAATGGATTCAGTTGAATGACTTTCCCCCCACTTTTATGTGAACTGTCTGTCACCTTTGTGAGCCTTCGGTTTTGCATTCCTCCCAAGAGATTTTAGGGAGAGATGTTTCCTTAAAAGATTATAAACCTCAGACTTTCCTCTTTCCTTCTTTCTTCTAATGCCTACAAAAAAATAAAATAAAGAGAAGGAAGACGGCTCAGCTGCCATATATGTGCCAAACATACACATACACTTACACGCACGCAAGCACACTGAGGTAGTGGTACGCACTTTTAATCCCAGCATTTAGGAGGCAGAGACAGGTGGATCTCTGTGAATTTGAGGCCAGCCTGATCTACACAGCATATTTCAGGCAAGCAAGAGATAGATAATGAGACCCTCTTTCAAAAACCAAAAAATTCCTAATATTTTAACACTTCTTTTTCCAAGCATTTTACATTCTTTGTTATATTTAACAATTCCTTTTCTAACTATTTCTTTTTTTTTCTTTTTTTTTTTGGAGCTGGGGACCGAACCCAGGGCCTTGCGCTTGCTAGGCAAGCGCTCTACCACTGAGCTAAATCCCCAACCCCTAACTATTTCTTTTTTAAAGGTTCGTTTTGTGTGTGTGTGCGTGTGTGCGTGTGTGCGTGTGCGTGTGTGTGTGTGTGTGTGTGTGTGCGTGTGTGTGTGTGTGTGAGAGAGAAGGGGTAGGGGGAGTGGGAAGGGAAGTTAGGGCACCTGTGAGCCACCTAACATGGGTGCTGAGAACCGACGTAGACCTGGAGGCGCAGCAGAAAGCGCTCCCAGCCACTGAGCCACACCTCTGCAGACCTCTGTAGCCCCTTTCTTTTCACTTACTTTTTTTAAGTGTTGGGGACTGAATCCAGGACCCCACACTTGTTAGTTAGACAGGCCCCAAGCTAAATTTATTTTTGATTGACGTGAAAATTATTTATGGGGTACACGTGATACTTTGATAAATGTGTGACTGTATGATGTTTAAAAACAAGCAAATCTACAGAACATTTACAATTTCTTGATAGTAAAAAGATACAAAATTCTTTTTCTTTTTAACAAGTACAGTCCATTCTCATTATCATGGTCACCCTGCTGTGCAACCCACAAGGATCTCTTTAACTATCTAAACTCCTAACATGAAATCAGTGTCCATATCATAGACATTCCTCCTCCTTTCTTAAAATTTGCTCTGCCGAACACTTGATTGCTCTCAGCTAGCTTCCTTTTTATTAGAGTGCCAATTTTGGATTTGTTATTTCCTCTAGAGTTAAGCTTCTTCCTACCTTCAGGCTTAGAAGTTAATTATCGCTCTGTCTTAAGCTATCTCTGGCCTTCCCTAGCTTACCATCCTCAAAAGATTTTTTATATTAGGATCAACTCTCAGAATTTTAGGAAACTGGTGAACAAGCTCAGGTCAGCTACCTCTCCAACAGACCACAAACACTGGAGGGCAGCAACTAGGTTTACATGCTTTCTCTGTGTACCTGGAGCAAAGAGGTCAGGCACTCAGACCATACTTTGTAACAGACACTGAAGAAATAAAGAATGTGGCCCTAGCATAAGGACTCTTAACACATTCATTAGTTTCCTTTGATTACTTCATATCAAATTTCCCTCCAATTGATATCAAGTTGATATAACAGCTCTGGGCTCTACCAATTTAGTCATCAATCAAAGCCGAGCTGAAGATCTAGGCACCCTATCACTTGTTAGACTGCTAACTAAGCCCACAAGGAAGCAAAATACCCAAGCCCTCGTTCTTCATCGTATATAAAAGAAGGGAGGTGGGCTGAAGAAAAACGCCCGACGGGATCTTGGATAAAGATTAAACGCTGCCGTCTGTGCCCCTTTCACTGCTGCTATGTGTGGCTTTTTACTAGACCACGTCTCCCACCGCCTGGGCGCATGCGCTGCTGCTGAGAGCCCTGGAGGCGGCTGCCTAGGTAGGAGCCTTCACTCGTGCTGGGAACCAGATTAAATGGTAGTAGATGTTAATCATCGAGCAAGAGAAGCCTTACAAAGCTGAGCTCCGGGTTACTGCACTTCCGAGCATCTCCGGAGGCTCTCAAGAAGGCAGGGCAAACAGCAGAGCCAAACTGCCCACAGGCTTCTGGAAATTCATGCCCACACCCAGTTCCTGGCAACTCTGGCTGTCGCCCCTACCTTTGCTTCACTCACATCCTAACAGCTCAGTTTCCTTGAACGTCCTACTTACAACTTAGCACACACTCATCCCAGCAGATGCCGACTAGGCATGCCAGGGTCTTTCTCATGTGACCTTTCGATATGACAATTTACTACTTCAGTTCCTCCCACACGTGCATAATCTTTTAACTTATGGCTTATTTTGTAACCTTAGCGCACGTTGGGGGTTTCTGGGTTTTGATGGGGGGGTAATTTATTTTATTTGTGTATTTTCCTGAATTTATGCATGTGCTCAGTGTCTGCAAAGACCAGAAGGAGGTGTTAGAACCCCTGGCACTGGAGTTACAGATGGTTATAAGCTGTCATGTGGGTGCTGGGAATTGACCATGGATCCTCTGTAAGGCTAGCCAGTGCTCTTAACAAGTAGGCTATCTCTGCTGCTCCTAAAGGTATCTTGTATAATGTATCCGCATATGTATCCACTTGTATATTCTGTCATTTGATACATTATAATTACTTAATCGGTCTATTTCATATGTTTAATTTTTGTTAAAATGTTTTAATGAATGTGTTCCTGTAGAAATATTTGCCTTGGAGTAAGAGCCTAGGAGTGAGCTTGCCAGAGCTCTTAGGAAGCCTGCTGAGCTATTTAACCACTCTCCCACCCTAAGGCTCTCCTGAAACATTTCTCCTCCCAGTTCTTGATCAATATCATTTCAGAGTCACCAAGGTTACTGCTCCCTGTTGCTTTCTACTTGGAATCCAGCTCTTTGTCCCCTCCTGTGCTCACAGCAAGCACTGGCCACAGTGAATTCTCTAGAGAATTCACAGGTCTTGGCTGAACCACTGTCAGTTTTGCTGAACGGGATAAATGTAGTAACGTAATAAATCACGCATTTCTGGTTTGGGCACCACACTTGGGTTTGCCTTCTTCCCCTCACCCATCACCCCTGAAAGAAACAAATCACCTCTTATCTATCACATATCCCCCCCCCAAAGCCTTTGTCTTCCATCAGGAAAACAAAGTAGACCCCAGATTTCTCCTGACCTTAACTGAGGCTTAGCCTCAACTAAATGAGTCCTTTGGAACTAGTATTTCAAAAGGTACTTTGAGAACAAGCTCTTAAAAAAGAAGGGGAAAAAATCCCAAGGTTGGAGGTTGGAGTTACATAATTTCACTCATAGACTTACAAAAGAAACGTAGAGAGAGGAAACACAGAGAAAAGTGAAATTCCAGAGTGGGGGGCGGGGGAAAGGGTGGGAAAGAAACAGAAGTAGAGAACACAGAGAACTTGGGAAATACTCCATCATGGAGGCATGCTTCTCTTTCTCCGTAAATGACTGCGGAGCCAGGTTTCATATTTACTGAACAGTGTAGACTTCTGGGGACCCTAGTTTCATCAACTCATTAGAAAACGGGAGCTTCAATATGACACAGACAAAACACAGATTTTAGCTTCAAATGTGGTACCTATTTTTATGTAACTTCTGAGAATCTCAAATTCTGTAAAGTTATCTGAATATAATTTTAAATTGTGGTAAAATTATAATTACTTCCATGTTTGAATATTGTATTACTAAGACTCCTTTCAATATCATTAAAAAAAGTATTCACCTTATTTAAACATATCTAGACAAAGAATTATTGTCAACTTTGATATTTTTCAATTTTTAAAAATCTATTCAGAGGCAGAATATAATATTCAGCTTTTGAATACTGTCTTGTGTACTGAGCTTTAAGCCTCTTTGTTCTCAGAGATGAGATGATACCAGTACATAAACTAGGGAATTTTTCTCCAGTGCATTAAGATGCAGGTTCTACTACAACTGGGCTACATTTCCAGACTTCATTAATTTTAAACAGGGCCTCACAAAACCATAAGGAGGTCCTGAACTCTCAGCCAAGGCAGGTGCTGATCTTTTAATTCTCCCGCCTCAGCCTCTTATGAATCTGGGATTACAGGCATGCACCACCCTTTTCCACCCATCTGATTCTTAAATGTGACACGTTGTTTGTTTGTTGTTTAAGACATAGCTCAGGCTTACTTCAAACACACTATGTAGCCCAAGCTAGCCTCAAAACACAGCCTTCAGACCACTAGAACTCCAGCAGTGTGCCACCACGCCTGGATCTTTAATACCATATTTGAAGGTTTCCTATCAAACACAGATTTCCTTAGTACCCCCTTCCACCTATTTTGGTTTTGTTTGTTAGCTGTTTTGTTGTTGTTAAGTACCTGGTCAGTCACTTACACAGACTTTCCGTGGAAGCTGAAGAGACAGGTGACTCAGCAGATAAAAATGCTGACTGCTCTTCTGGGGAACTGTGTTCAATTCCCAGCACCCAGAGAATGACACACAGCCACTGCAACTTCAGGAGATCTGAAGACTGAGAGACAAATTACAATTGTGCCGTAACCAAGCCGGGGTGGTATTTTAGGGAAGCCGATCTATTTCCAGTCAAATCATCCATCAAACTTATCAATTCGCCCAGCTCACTGGTAATGAATCTCTCTGGTCTCCTGAGTATTTACATGGACTGTGGGCTTTGGGTTACTATTTCAAGGCTGCACTTAGAACTTGGAGTCTTGGTTTTTAGCTTCAGTACAATAACGAACACAAAGAATGCCTTCCGTAACGTATCTTTAGAACACAGATGCTTTTTTTTTTTTTTTTTTTTTTTTTTTTGCTTAAGCAAAGACATGATTTTCCCCTTGGATGTGAATGATTAAAGTCTATGTATGTGAAATTTGAATTCCAGGGCTCAGTGAACATAAGCAGTGGCTGGGCAGGCTGAAGACCCAGATTTAATCCCCAGAATCCACACGAAGTCGAGGACTGGCTCCACAGCGTTGTCCAATGGCCTCCAAACAAGCAGTACAGCAGGCCTTCCTCTGTATAATCAGAAATAAAACCTTCTGAAACTTTCAGGCGGCAACAATTAACTCATTGAGTAACTGACACAGGAGAGAGCTGCTGTGTCCTGAGAGAAAACAGTTCAGATTGCATTCAAACTTTTGACACAGTATCACTGTGTATCATTTCTATCCAGCTACACAATCTGTTTCTAAAATAAGGTGTATATCTCAAAATTGATTATAAGGCAAACAACGTCCCCCTCCCCCCATCTCTCCTACACTGCTTTCTGCTGACAGGGCAGAGATTAAACTAGGATAATTTCAGGAGGAAAACTTGTTAGGAAAAAAAGGACAAATCACAACTCAAAGACTGTTAAGAATTTAACAATAAGAAGAGAGGCTTGTAAGGTCCACCCCTAACTGAAGAGCTATTGAGGTCAATGGCCGCTGCAGGTATCGGGAGGAGGGGCACTTTTCTTGAGCGGTGTAGCCATTGGTAAGTTTCCTGTGCTTCAGGAAATAACAACCCAGCATCCATGATCACACAAGAACCCTAATCAAACTCAGTGGGTCACATGCACACAGGTGTGGCCAGAGAGAAGGCTCCGTGCTTGAGAGTTATTGATGACCCAGAGTTGGTTCCTAGAACCTGCATCTTGTGCATCTTGTGTCTCACAACCGCCTATAACTCCAGTTCCAGGAAAGCTATGCCTTCAGGCCCTGCTCATCAGGCTCCTGAGCGTGCACCCATGCAGGCACGTGTATGTACACAAGTAATGGTACATAAATCTTATTTTAAGGTGAAAGTAGGAGGTGGGTTTGCTGGGAAGAACACTGGGAAGGAGAAGAGTGAGGTGAATGGGGGTGAAAGCTATCAAGGGCATCACACGAGTGTATGAAATTATCAAAGAAATAAAAACATAAATAAAAAGAAAAAATTTTTAAAAGAATGAAATCATTACTGATAACACTTAAAAGTGCTATTTTAAATTTTTAAAAAGTTGCAAAATGCTACCCTGTCTGTCTGTCTGTCTGTCCGACCCTCCCCCCTCTCCTTCCCTCTGCCTTTATATTCATCCAACTCTGCAAAGTGGGAAGGTAGATATACCTATCATCTTTCTTATTTTAAGAAAAACCCACACAGAAAGGGCACCAAACTCTGACTCACTATCCTTCAAGGTGCCCCAGGTGGTATGACGCAAACCCAAGACTCAAGTTCAAGTTTTCTGGTTGCAACTGAGATGGTCTTCTCACTGCGTACTGTTGTATGAACCTACTAAAGCCCACCACAGGCAGCCCACGAAGCCCTCCCCTCAGTCTGAGCATGCACTCGCCATCATCAGCCCTCCAGCCAGCCTCAGAGTCATTGGTGCAGAGCTGAAAACCCCAGGAGAAGAAAGACTTCAAAACCACCTCCTTCTTACAAAAAAAAAAAAAACTTATTTCAACCATTATGATGACAGCTAATGAACTTAATTTTACCCTTTCTGCTCTGACAGGCCACTACCGGTGTTTGTCAAAACTGATCACAAAATATGTGTCTGTCTCCCCACAGCAAATCCCTGCTTGTTCCCTCCCCTGCTCCCATAATGCGTCCTCATTTATAACCTGTGACAGTTGTGCCACATTTCCTACTCATTACTTAAAAACCCAGCACCGTCATCTTGGAAGGGCTCTGCATTAGAAATCAGATTCCTAAGGAAACATACCCCTCACTTTTCAGAGCATGAAAGATGGTTTAGTTTCTATTGCCACCTTTTGCCGTCGAGGAAATTTTTAATATTTCTAATTATAACAGCCAATGGGCTCTCCTATCTCCTTCATTAATCAACTAAATAACGCTGAGTGTGACCACAAAATATCACACCCAGAGCACAGGGCATTATGAGTCAATTCCAGACACCAGGGCTGTGGGAACTGCAATGTCTCCTCTCCCTCCTTAGCCCCCCCCCCCAACTTCTCTCTCATGCTAGGGATCAAACCAGGGCTTTATGCATACAAGGCAAGCACTTAACACCTAGCTGCATCTGAGCCCCCAAAATTCAGATGGAAATGCCACATAGCAAAAATAGTCCAAAAGGATCTTGAAAATGAACAGTTAGGAGCTGGAGGGATGGCCCAGTGGTTGCTGCTCTACCAAGGACCTAAATCCAGTTCCCAGCACCCACATCAGACAAATCACAGCAGCTTCTAACTCCAGCTCCAGGATATCAGATGTCATCTTCTCATATCCACAAGTACCTCCACACATATGGCATTTATTCACAGAGACAACGTAAGTAAAAGTACATTTATTTAAAGAACAAAGTTAGGAAGCCAGGGAGATGGCCTGATGGTTAAAAGCACATCCTGCTCTTGCAAAGGACCCGAGTTTGGTTCGCAGCGTTCATGTCACACAAATCACAACTGCCTATAACTTCAGATCCAGAAGATCTGGTTTCCCATTCTGGACTCACAGGTACCTGCACTCACACATGCACATTCACATATAAGGACACACACACACACACACAAACACACACACACAAATTGGTCATTCAGTCAGTGAAAAAGAATTCTTTTCTAAGAAAAATAAAGTTAAACAGTTAGCAGATGTCCCAGCAATACCTAAGCATAGACTCCAAGAGATGCAAAAACCTATTTCCACATAAAAACTAGAACATACATGTTTATAGCATTATCCATAATACCAAAGAATGTAGAAATATTCCAGAAGTCTAACAACGTCCTGGATAAATAAAATGTGGTACATCCACACAGTGAAAAGTTAGAATAAAATGCTAAGCCAACAGTGGTGACGTGCCAAGCATGCCGGTACATGGTCATCATGCTAGCACTGAAGGAGGCTGAAGTTGAGGCCAGCCTTGGAAACATTACTAGAATCCCACCTCAAAAAAAAAATGTCTACATGAATAAACCTCAAAAGAATTATGCTTGCGCAGGCCCTCGACTCAGCCAATCTCTGATAATAAGAGAAAAACACACGCATACAAATGTAAACACACAAACACGTGCAGACAAGCCAAATGTAGGAAATTATGAAAGACTACATGTACTGCCATGTAATACCATGCCATTATACAAAAAAAAAAAAAAACCTGAAAAAGCAAATCTATAGGGACAGGAAGTACATTAGCATGTGGGGGGTGAGATTGACATCCAAAGCTGGCTTATCCTGTACACAAAGAACTTGTTAAACCACTTGCCTTAAATAATAACTTAATAACTTTATGGAACACAAAGTATTTCAAAAAATATGCTAAATGTGCAAAACAGACTCACACTGCATAACCACAATTATGATGCTGAGGAAAAGGTAAAACTGTAAGGGGACACATCCAATTCACGGTTACCGGATGCTGGAGGAGGAAGAATCAGACCTCACTGCAGCCCAGGAAACCACACAATCGCTACATATGGTACCTGCTCCATGTGTGCACGTGTCAGAATTCTGACAAGTATATACCTGGAAAGGGCACGCATTTTATTCTAAGTAAATATATATTTTCCTCCCCAACCCCCCCCCCAAAAAAAAAGCCTTAATTTTTTTTTCCAGGCAAGGTTTCTTTCATGTGTCACCCAGGATAGCCTGGCTCAAGTATCCTCCTGCCTCAGCTTCCTAAGTATCTGTCCATACCAGGTTAAAATGTAGACATTTTATTTTCACTGTAGAAGTGAGGGGGTGGGGGTGGGGAACAGCAGTAATTGGAAGCTGAGAGCCAAAGAATGACTGTAGGCTGAGGTCAAGGTGACACATGATTGGACATAGAGAGCGGGGCTGGGACAAAGTTTTTTTTAAGACAGAGGAGGAAGGGGGGAGGATCAAGATGGAGTCCTGGAGGAGGATGGTTCAGATTTAGGTGAACTAGATCGATTTTATCTTGTATAGGTGGGCAGTTATCAATTGGCAGTGAATTTGTGTGGATGAACTGTGGATTAAGAAATTAACATATAATTCTAATTGCTAAATTACAAGTTTCTGGAACTTTGATTTTACCAGGCTAAGGAGGACAGTGTATGAAAGAAATGGCTGAAAGGCAGTTGGAGCGTACAGATCTGGTTCTGTTGCCCGAGAGGAGTGAGAACACACAGGGCCCACAGAACAAGGTGTGTGTGTGTGTGTGTGTGTGTGTGTGTGTGTGTGTGTGTGTGTGCGTGCGTGCGCGCGCGAGTGTCAAGCATGGTAACTACCACCTAGGGAACCATGGAGAGGGTGGTTAAAAGGGAGACAGCCAGGAGTGGGCGGCTTGCGGATCTCGTGGTGAGCAGATCCAACTCTCAGGAAGTGATAGATAACATCTCTTTTTAATTTTGACCACAACAAATGACCACCTTTAAAGCAGTCCAGAATTCGTCCTCGCCGAGCTTTACGGCATCTGTGGAATGTCTCCCGTGTTTGTCACCAACGTGAGGAGACAGGCTGTCCTCAGTGTTAGAGCACTGGCCTGACAGACAGAGGGCCGTAGCTCCAACCCCTACTACTGCAAAACCAACCAACCAAGAAACCGCAGGAATGGGAGGACTGTAATATTGCCTGTGACAGCCAGAGGGGTGGCTCATGTTTGCAATCCCAAGACTAAGAAGGCTAAGGCAGGAGGAGCATATGAAGTCAAGGCCGATATGGGCGACCAGTGAATTCCAAGGTACCCTGCACTAGGATGAGAACCAACCAATGAAGGAAGTGAGGAAGGGGAGAATATTGCCTATGACACCATCACTGTAATAATATTTAGTCATAACTTTGAATCCTCTCCCTTGGGACTTAAAACTAAAGTTAGAAAACAATGTCCCTGTAAAATATAAACTAGTAAAAGTCAACAGAAACGTTAAGTTATCGGTTATTTTTAAGTCCATTAATTTAAAGGGCAAACTGTACTGACAAAACAAGTGCTAAGAATTTCCTAGTTAAACTAGACAAATCATACCCTGTCTAGACCTTTGTTACATTTTATTTATTATTTATTACTCTGCGTGTGCATTCAGGTGTGGTCGGTGGGGGGTGGTGGTAATGTATATGATACGCCATGTCATGTACGGAAGCCAGAGGGCAACTTTCTCTCCTTCAACCTTTACAATGGTTCCACCTTTTACGGGGATCGAATTCAGGTCCTCAGGTCTTTGAAGCATCCACTGAACCAGCACACCGGCCTGTCCAGATCTTTTGTTTGGTTTTGTTTTAAGAAAGAGAATTAGAAAAATTAACCTGTTTGGAATAAGTGATAAACATACCTCGTATCCAATTAATCTATCTGAATAGGAATTTTTATTGCACAGTGGAAAGGAAAGGGCTACAGACTTACAGTGTTCATCAATGTGCTCTTCAGGGGAGAGGGTCTGAAGTCTCAGAGCAAGAGTTTGCTAAACCACCCAGGGGAGGACTTGCAAGAACTTAACAACCTGGAAGACTATCCCTGGAAACCATTGGACTTCCTTTTTGTTTTTCCTAAAACAACCTTTTAATTTGTCCAACATCTTTGATCCTAAAATCATTGCCTACACACAACAGCAGGGGCCAGTAGCCATTCATCCAAAGATAACCAATGCAGAGTCTACAGGAATTTTAAAAAGAGCATTTAGGATTTTGACTAACACAAATCAACCCCTCAAAAGGTAATCTGCTTGGACAGTACATAGAATTATACTTTGCATTCTGCAAAACTCAAATCAGATCACAGACTGGGGAACCATCGCACACCTTTGGTCCCAGCACTCAGGAGGCTGAGGTGAGTGGATCTCTGAGTTCAAGGCCAGCCTGTTCTACAGAGTGAGTTCCAGGACAGCCAGCGCTACACAGAGAAGCCCTGTCTACACATACACGAATAACTACAGCTATACAGAACGGCCTTCACAGAGGAAAAGCAAGAGAAAAAGTGAGCTCTGAACAAGTCTCTTGTGAACTACAGAGTGTTCTGTCTCTAAGAGACAGAGGGATGTTCTGTCGAGCCTTCCTTTTGCAGCTGAGAGTCACGCAGCATCTCAGAGATCCAGCTGCCTGCCCAGGGTCTCAGCATCGCCCAAGGGTCACACATTTAAAACAGGTCTCAAGTTTTCAGGTGGAACTATTAAACTTCCTGCTTACTTCATCAGAGAGCCACAAGAACAAGTCTGAACTCACACAGACCTGAGTTCAAGTTCAACAGTAGACACAGGGTCATGTTGAAAATAAAAAGATCCTAGAAAATTCTACAGTTGACTCCTAAAACAGCCATAGCTGAAAGCTTTCAAATGTTTTTAGAATGAACCTCAGTTTGTCCCTTTATTCGGGACAGATTTCTACTCTTACTGTCTCAAGTTCCAGTGGACTAGAATGTAAACATAAAGACTTTTGTTTAATAATGAACTTCAAGGGCATATATCACCATATGTTATGTTCTGCCTTTTTATATATTAACCTACAACAGAGGGGGAGGGGCACACCATGATACCTGTGTGGAGGTTAAAAGGCAACTTTGGGGAGTTGTTCTCTCCTCTCATGCTAGTTCCAGGGATCAAAGTGAGGTCATCAGGTCTGAAGGCAAGCACCTTTACCCAGGGAATCATTTTTACCAGGCTTCCTGTTTTCTGATACTGCCTACCTCCAGCTAAAGAAGGCATAACCACACACATAGAACCTTGACACGGGCAAGGCAGACCTAAGCGGTATCTGAAATTAGAGATCAGCACACGAGGGTGCTGTGTAGTAGGCCGTGCATGAGGCTTAGTGTGACCAGGGCCTTGGGTTCTATCTCCGGCACCTAGGAAATGAGAAAGGTTATATTAAATGAGTGGCTGGACGTGCAAATTAGCATAAAGCAACAGGAATGCTAAGAAATGAGCAGAACATACAAAATACAATTGTGGTGACTGCAACTACAGCAGAGAGGCGGAGTTGTTGACCTAGCTTGCACAAAACCCTTGTCTAGACCTTAACATAAGGCAGGAGGAGGTGAGAAAATAGTTTTCCTGATTCTCTTGCAATTTTCTTTCAACCAGAAAGTATAGATAGATCATGTGTGATATATTATTAATAAAAACAGTCCATAATATTTTATAATGACATGCTGGGAGATCTAATTTGCAGCAAGATAGTATATCATTATATCCGTGCCTTAAAAATAATCAGACTGTCAAGCGTAGGCAATATTAAAATTAGAGTATGAGTAATGTCTTCTTTACCATAAGAGTTATTAGAAAACAGTTCTTAGGTGTGGCTTCTATAATGTGGCTATTTATTTAAACGAGGTTGTCTAAATCCCTCCATAGGTATCAAAAAGCAAGCAGGGGCTGGAGAGACGGTTCAGGAGTTGAGAGCACACGCTGTCTTGCAGAGGTTCTGCGTTCAGTTCCCAGCTCCCCCATGGCAGTGCACACCCATCAGTAATTCCAATTCCAGGGGTCCGGTGCCCTCTTCTAGATGCAGGCACCAGGCAAAACACTTGTATACATATTTTTCTTAAATCTTTTATTTAAAAAGGTAAACAGAGTGTGGTTTTTTCGGGCCCTCTCCACTTCTTGTAAAATCTGGCTGCAGTTCTGTGGAACCACTATGGTTCTGCAGTGACACCTAGCAAACCATTTTTTTTTTCAATATAGTTCACATATACCGGAATCTGAGGCAGAGCAAAATCTGAAGTTATCTCTCAGCAATCAAGCTCCTCTCGTGGGATAACTTCTGAATAACGACATCCCAAAGAGCTGGTGGGCTATACCGTTGCGTGGATTGTGCACCGTGAGACTGCGGGATCCCTGCTCTGTAAAAGACGCACGGCATCTTTGCCAGCCTATGGAGTCCTCCTCTAGAGGCAAACTCTGAAAGGAAGCAGCCAGGGTGGGTGCTTCCACTGCTAACTTATCCCTGGGAATACATGACATCCTTCAGTGAATTAATTCTGCTCTCTTATATTCTAATCAATGTCCTTATCTGCTTGGTTCATGTCTAGCAAAATATGAGTCTCAGGGGTACCTGCCTAGAGCACTGGAAACCCTCAGGGATTGCTGAAGACAGCTCTGCCACTTAGGTATCCTCAAGATGAGTTAGGGGCCCAGATTAGAGGCTTGGAAGTTAAATCAAATGGGGGGGGGCTCTACACCAGCCTAGCGGCAACAGACAACTATTGACTATGAAGTGCCAGACTGTGCCAGTTCTCAGTGTTTTGACTTACTCCCACAAGTTCAATGGAGGTAGCCAGACATCTGCATGTGTCCCAGGGCACGCTGTTTTGATGAAGCGCTATTAGTTTTTTCATGTCTTGGGCCTAAGGGCCTTAGCTAAAGTTTCTGGCTCCTATACTACTGCTTCACAGGAAACTCCCTTAGTCTTTCCAACAAAGAAGTGTTCCTACTGTCTGCTATCCCTCATCCATCAGACTTTAGGTGAGCCCTTTTTTTTTCCAGAGCAAAATAACCTATTAGCATTGGCAACCTGCCGAATACCGACTGCCCAAGTGCCAAGCACTGCTTTCTTGGAGGTTCCAATCTCTCCAAAGCTATGGCCTGGCAGAGTGTTTCAGGGCTAAAAGTGCACTCTGGGTAGGGCTGGCAACCCCAGGGTTGGCAGGAAGGGGTTCACTAGGGAATCTAGGGAAGCATGTCCTGATGATCTGGAAGCTATTTATGGTGGGCGCAGGTTTAGGGACAGAGATGCCCACATGAGCCTTTTAGGGCCTCACGCGTCACATTTCACAACTGCGACTGAACTGTGCTGTGTCTGTCTGTGCTGAGTCTGTCAGGAGTTTTCCTAAACATTGTCTGAAAACTGGAATTTGATCATTGACACTGATGCCCAAGAGAAAAGAATTCTGGGAAATAAAATTCATAGATAGTTGCTAAAGCTACAGGATTAAGATTGAAACACGCTAGCATCATTTTGTGAGGATTCTTAACGTGTGTTAGAATTAGAATTAGTCTTAGAATTGGCCTTCGTTTACCACCGGCTTTATGCGTTTATTTTTAGTTTTGACGGATTCCTCTCAGCTTGTCGAATATGATTGAAATTTTGCTGACAGTAATTCTCCTTCAGCAAGTATATTTCTGTTGTTTTCCTCAACTATACCAGAGTAACTGAGATAAACACAGTAAAAGAAAAACTAAAGACTTCACACTCTCAGCTTTCCTATCGGAAGCAGCTTCTTAACTCAGCCTGAAATGCCCTCTATCCATTTCCAAGTCCCGTTTTGGCTTTGGCAATCTTTCATAACCTACATCAAATTTTCTCTCTATTGACAACCATTTATTAACTTAGAGTCCCCCCACCCCATCTCCCATTTGCACTGTCACAGCATACCAGCTGCCTTAACCCCCAATACACAATGCTTATAGCTTCTAAGTAAATTCTTAAAATGCAAGGGCACTTACTATTCCTGTCTCCGTATGCTCTAAGCTATGGAGAAATACATGTTCGGAAAACAATACATAAATATGCGATGATCAGAGGCTGGAGAGATGGCTCAGTGCTTGAGAGCACTGCCTGCTCTTCTGAGAGACCCAGGTTTGATTCCTAGCATCATCCATACAATGGCTCACAACTCCAGTTATACAGGAACCTGGTGCCCTCTTCTGGCCTCATGACCACTACATACATATGGTGAACATACCCCTATCATAAAAATAAATAGGCAATGACCCATGAGACTGATAAATATAACAACAGGAACATTTAGGTACCACAAACAGATCTTCACAATCCCTGAAGATGGCTCTGCGTGTGTAAACAAAGTAAGAGAGCAAGGTCATTCCTAAAATACAAATTAGGGGGTTGGGGATTTGGCTCAGCGGTAGGGCGCTGCCTAGCAAGCGCAAGGCCCTGTTCGTCCCCAGCTCCAAAAAAAAAAAAAAAAAAAAAAAAAAAAATAGAAGTGTGAGGCTCGATCTCTGCCTCTTCTCTTACTCTCCATCTCCAGCAAACGAGACTTGCTAGTCTTCCTTACAAAGGTCTCTCCAATCAGGCAGGGGCTCTCAAACCTAGGCAGCATGAGAACCACCTGGAAACCTTGTTCTAAAGGACTGTGGAGGTGGAAAGATGGCTCAGTTGGTCAAGTGCCTTCTAGGCATGAAAACCAGAGCTTGATCCGTGCGACCCCTCTAACAACAACAACAACAACAACAACAACAACAACAGATTCTGGCACGGGGGCACACGCTTGTCATCTCTGCAGTGGAAAAGACAGGCGGAGATCCCTGGCTTGGCATACTTGGTGTGTTACAGGCCAGTGAGAGACGGCCTCAAAAGGGCAGACAGTACCTGAAGAGCATCATCAGAGGCTGTTCCCTTGGCTTCCACATGCCTGTGCACACATGTATGCACACCAACACATTTGAGCGTACATATATTATCCTCTCTCTCTCTCTCTCTCTCTCTCTCTCTCTCTCTCTCTCTCTCTCTCTCTCTCTCTCTCTCGCTCCCTCTCTATCTGAGTTTGAGACCAGCCTGGTCTACAGAGCAATTTCCAAAACAGCCAGGGTTACCCAAAGGAACCCTGTCTTGGGGGGAAAAAACAAGCAGAAAGATAGAAGGAAGGCAGGGAGGAAAAGAGGGAGGGAGGGAGGGAGGGAGAGAGAAAACCAGTGTCTTTATCCATTCTTTACCCCATTTCCCATGCTTTTGACAGGGTTCAGTTTCTACAAAAGGAATAGGAGCTATGGGTTATAAAACAGGAAGCTGCTTTGAATGATGCATGAAACAGCTAAATCTGTTCTGCTCTTGAATGAGTTCCCTTAGTGGGCAAGAGTTTCTGAGGCTTTCAGATGATCACTAATACTCAAGAGTGAGTCTTACAACTCTTCTGGACTGGTCCTGAGCGCTTCTCAGTACAAACCAGCAGATGAGGTCATGGTCATGCAAGTGGTCAGAAAGGGGGTGGCAGCTACAATCATTGTCAAAGGGGCGTTTTCTGTCGATGAGTGAATGGAACTATTGTACACAAACTCAATGGATGCCAAGCATGTGGCCCAATTATTTTGCCTGTATGAGCATGGCACGAAAGGCTCTCCTTAGAGAACTTGATTCACACGTTTGTGATTTGTCTTGTATCCAAAGGCAAAAGCCAAGAGATTTTCAACCTAGGAGTCTCCACCAAGTTCCTGGCTTTTAAACCTAAAGCATAAGTAAGCTAGAAAGATCTAAACATCATCTATAGAAAGAAAAGGCCATTTCGGCTGGTAAAAGATAAACACAAGTTTACACTGGTCAGAATACTCACAGCAGTGAGGGTCAAGTGAGGGAAGAAGTCTGTGATTCACATCTAGGGATCAGACTCAGAAAAACTGGAGTTCACTAGCTCAGCAGGCAAATGCTTGCCATGCAAGCACCAGGCCCTGAGTCTGAATTCTAGCACCCACATAAAAGGCTAGTATGTGCCTGGAGAGGCAGAGACGGTCTTCCCAGAGCTCACTGTCCAATCAATCTAGACAAATTGGTGAGCTCCAGGTCCAAAGAGTGATCCTATGTCAAAAAGTAAAGTGGAACACTTAAGGAATCTAAGTTCAATCTAAGCACTCCGAATGCACATGCAAGGATACACACAGAGTGGATGGTGTGGGTGGGGGGTGTGGGGGGTGGGGCTGGAGAAGTATGTACTCTTAGATTCTATTTACCTTAGTCCATCTTTGACTCTCCCTATATTTAAGGTAATTATATTGCTCACCAATGTCCCAGAGTTTTAATGGAACAGAAGACCTGTTTCAATGCCAGAATGGGCATATGACGGGGTATTTTTACATTTGGGGGTACACTAACCAAGAAACGTGGGAGTGAATGGTTTAGAACAGTTCAAATTGCTCAACTGCATAAAAGTCAAAACAAAGATGATGGAACATAATGGGTCAAACCCAGAAAACCAGAGGGACGACGACTGTTCCAGGTCACCGGGCTGGTCATCACTACCGTTCTCTGAGCGCCACACATGAGCAAGTTGCGCGGTGCTGCCTATCCTCTTCAAGTCCCCCTGTGTTGTATGAGCCCCGGCAGGGCTCACCTAAGGGAAGAGTGGCCCACGGGCAGCTGCTCCATGAAGCAGGGTCAGCTAGTTCAGACAGCATGTTATAGACCAAGCCGTCTGTCAAAGATGAATTCACCTTGAAATAACCCTCACTAGAGACAGCTGGGCAGTATGGTTCCCTTGGAGGTCTACCTCCTACTCTTAGTACTGATGTTGGGGGTCGTAGTCCAAAAGCTTTATGCAGCTACAAAGGATACTACATTCAAAATGCTAATCCTGGCAGGCCACCAAGGTTCCATGAAGTGCCTATGGTATTCATTTGGCATCGGCTCTTTATATATTGGATGGGGAAAAACAATGGTGAAAACAAGAACTGAAGGATAAGAGGAAAAGGTGCATACAGGGCTCCGTGAACTCAACAAAGAACAACTGTGGTTATCAGAGATGTCGAAGATCACACGGGGATCACATTTACCTGCTTCTCCTTCTCCCCCGGGACGGGTCCTTCAGGGAAAATGGGTTTGGGAGAGATGGATTAAGATGAAAAGAGTTATAGAGTTACAAGATGTTTATTGTTTTCGGCTACATGGCATTTTGGGGTGTTACCAGTACAGCCATACACCACAAATCAAAACCGATATTTTGATTTTCATTTTCTGTTTTGAACTTTATAGGCCTTAAGCTAGGCGCTATAAATTTTGGGCTCATAACTTACAGCTCACTCTCACACCGTCCTTTATAAGTTCTCAAGTATGTTTTGCCATCAAAATCTTTTTTATTATTTCGGTACAGCAATTATTACCAAAAATGTCTTGCTTCTGGTATGGCATTAATTATGTCGAACCCGTGCATAAGCCACTGTAAATCTATAACAAAAATGTCTGTCTGCCAGGTGTGGTGGCCGCTCACCTGTAATCCCAGCACTCGGGAGGCAGAGGCAGGCAGATCTCTAGGAATTCAAGGTCAGCCTGGTCTACATAGTGAGTTCCAGAACAGTCAAAGCTACATAATAGACAGTCTATCTCAAACAAACAAACAAACAAACAGCCCATTTTTAACATCTGATGCTATGATAAGTGGGTCTCCCAGTAATGAAGTAAACTCAACATGTCATGTTCTCCTACTACACGGTTTGCTGAATCGCCTCATCTAGCACATTCACGCCAAGCGTTTAATAGAATGCAAATTCGTACAAATACCTGTAAGTCAAATCTGTTGTGGTGAATATTTTTGGACCCCCTGAATGCCACTGACACCCCATAATCAGAAAGAAGAATGAGGAGACAATCATGTATCCAGAATTGACTTTCTGTGCCAAGAAGATGTATTTTATAAAATATCTAATTAGCTTTATACAATATTTAATAGAGAAGTCAAGGAGCAATACAAGTGCTTTTAGGATTCTGGGAGGCTAATTTTGTAGTTATCTTAATTTCATGAGCTGGAGACTAACGGGCTTTTATTGTAACAGAGATCCTGAGACAGCATAATTACCTGTTCACTAATTTTTTTTTAGAAAAAAATCAATATTCATGAAAATACAACAGCTTTGTGTTTTCTCTGTGAATAAAATTATCTTAATTTTCTACCAACCTTCCTTCTGCATTAATGAAACCAAGGGACCAACTCACAAAAGAGGAAACTGAAATTCTTAGAAAAGGCAAACCATAGTCCGGGAAGAGACCTCCTTCCAAAACCGAAGACCCAGGGAAGACAGAGGAAGAGAAATGAGAACTCACGGACGTGGCTTTATTAATGGGCCGGGGGCTGTCAGAGGACAGCTTGTCGAAGTTTGATTTCTCCTCCTACTGTGTGGATACCCGGAATCCGCAGGCTCGGCAGCAAGCACCTTTACCTGCTGAGCCACCTCAACAGCCCGAGTTGTTACGTTTTAAAGAAAGGCTCTAATAAAAAGTTAAACCATCTCAGGAGGGAATTTTACAACTTCATTGAGACTAATTAGAAATCATGTAAGCCGATTTGTGATTTAATCTGACTTATTTCCCTTTAAAAAAGAAAAAAAAAAAAAACTAAGATGTTTTCCCAGTTCTACTTTGTGGTTAAATTTCCCTCAATTTTTTTTTCAGTATTTCCAAGTCATTTTCCTTTTGCTATGAAATTAGCATTATATTTCCATTATATAGATGAGATTATAGGGAGTCGGAATAGGGAGTAAGCAAGATTAAGAATGAGAAGACATGGGGTTGGGGATTTAGCTCAGTGGTAGAGCGCTTGCCTAGCAAGCGCAAGGCCCTGGGTTTGGTCCCCAGCTCCGAAAAAAAGAAAAAAAGAAAAAAAAGAGAAGAAGAATGAGAAGACATGGGTTTAAACACAGTAAAGCCACCTACTAACAGTAAGTAAATTCCCTTGACCTCTGGGACCCGCCTGTTCATCTATAAAACAGAAGCAATACTATCCACCTCTTTCCTGGGAGGTACAAACAATGTGTCTAACAGAATGCTTAGTGCATAATTAGCCATTCAGCACAGGGCCCACCCACCAATCCACCAAGACACTTCCTCATTTAGTACAATGGATATATAATCAATCCATAATGCCATTGTGAGGGAAATGAGTTACAGTGAACACAGAGGTCCCTGGCAAGCCCAGGACTTCACTCGTGTGTTCTCTTGCTCCCTCACTCCTCATCTCAAAATGACTAGCTGAGCCATAATCAAATCCAAACACTGTCCCCTTGGAAGAACTGCCTTTGCACACGCAGCTTATTTATAACACTAAGGGAACAATCTGCTTAACCTGACTGCTTAATCTGTGATTTAAATATGTCTAAAACCTAACTCTTTTCTACAGTGGCTTTATATTCCAGTTATCACCCCCACACACACACAAATATTATAATACCTCTCTTGAAAATACTTACTTGTCCAAAAGATATTGCTACTAGAATGTTGGCAATATATGCTTAATAATTCACAAATTATTAATACATAATGCATTAACATAATACATATGCATGTCTAGACATCTGAATTATCCCAGTAAGGTTAACTTCAAAATTACTAGTTAGTCTTTTTATTTTTCGCTTTTTCTATTTTCTCCCAAATAAAAAGTCAAGTAGAAAATGAATACGGATTTGCATAGATAAAAACAGAAGACTGAGAAATATGGATCAGATCCGAATGTATGAGGCAATGACCTTCAAAACTGGCTATTAGCACCGTTCTTCACAGGGGAGCAATTACACTACAATCCTCCTATGTCTACTTTCATTTCTCCTGATCTACGGATGCATTTCCATATCAGAAAGGATAAAAGAGCAGGCTGGTGATTGGGAGAACCTTCTTTGCAAAGATAGAAGGCATTCCGGTTACCTTAATAATTACATCCTAAAGGCCAGCTCACCATAACTGCATTATGAAATGCCGCCAAACCAATACCTTGACAGAAGTGCCATATGACTGAAATTTACCAAACATGGCTTTCATTACACCAACCAATGATACATTTCTAATTCTGTATTGCACTACATGGGCTCTGGTTATTCCAAAAGCCGTAAAAGTATTTCTAAAATAGAAATGTACTAAATGAAAGTATAACACTTTAAGAAAAAAGGAGTTCAAGTCATCACCAAAAGATTTAATATACAGTATTGCCATTCTTAAATTATAAAGAGTAATGTTTAGCTAAATAGGGAGCCCAGTCCTTCCTCCCATATTAAAAACTGTACCGAGTGTTTAACAAGCAAGCACATGTGGGCACACACACAACACACAGTAGAAATATAAAAAGGAAAAGTTGCTAAGAAAAGCTCAATCTGTAAATGCTTTGTTTAAAAAATTGCATATTAAAAAATATTAGAATCATATACTCTCTTTTTCAAACCTTTTCTCACATGGGTAAAAACAAAAGCAAAACAACATTCAAAATAGTAACGTTTAAAAAAGGTAAATATGCTACAACTCCTCTGTTTTAGAGACTGCACCAAAAATCGCCATGTATAATGGTTAAGACATCTAGACAGTGCATGGGAGCCATGATTAATTCTTAAAACATTAAATTATGAGTGCAACCAAAAATAAACACAAACACAGTAGAACATAGTAAATATTACTCTAATAAGGCCAACTTAACTTTAAAACATTCTTTTTTTTCTCAATGACAATAAAAACCATGGCCAATTACAGTATTAATCAACCTCACCTGTTCAAAGAAGAATAAAAAGTTGCCTTTCCTGAGACCTAAAAACCACAAGGTTATCAAAGGTTTTAGAGGAGAGGTGTTACATTTGTACTCTATACCTTGGCAAAAGTTAATGATCTACTAAGAAATTTTATGTCACTATATACTACAAAAGTATTCTTAAGACTTATGAAGCCTAAACCTCACACTGCCCTCGGCAGGCTATTTTACACATTTGTTAAATTTTTAAGCCAAGGGATAAAGACTTTTAAAGCTCTTGACAATGTACTCAGACTGCGAAGGTGTCAGTTTTATGCTTTCTCCTCCTCCAGTAAAACAAAACGGGAGGGGGGGGGAGGCAGCTGTACATAGAAACAGTGACACCATAGAAACAAAAAGTAGCAAGCCACTATGGAGTTGGGAACTAATACATACCATCTCTTCATCGTCGTTAACTACAGGAACCCTTTCATTTCATGCCTCGCATTTTTTATGGGCATTTAATCTGTATTAAGTAGACTTCAAAAAGGAGTCTGTGCTCAATCTTTAGTCTCCTGGATCTTTGGCAGCAGCCAGCACTTAAGCCCAGGGCTTGGGGGCGGGGGAGGGTATTGGGAAGGAGGCTGAACTGAGCACAGTCAGCATTAAACATCTACTCTCTACCCAGGGTCTTTCTCACATGTCTTTTTTTTTTTTTTTTTAATGGTATTATGCTCTGTCAGCAAGATGATAGATAGATAGATAGATAGATAGATAGATAGATAGATAGATAGATAGATAGATAGATATAGATGGATAGATAGACAGACAGACAGGCAGAAGATAGATAGGGCACCTGAGGGTAAGATCTAGGCAGGCTTTTCCCCCCCACATCTGTGCTTAGAAGCCTCCTCCAGGTTCTTGCAGGAAATGAAAGGGATCAGGCGAGACCCTTCTGGGTCCAACTCAATTTTTCTTCTCCACAAAGAGCAGTTTTTTGGCAGTGAGCGCAGGGTCCTCTGGTTGAAGAACTAAACCTGAGAGCATTGTCGGTGTTTTCAATCTCTGACTTTATAAAGGACAGACTGCATTCCTGGGGAAAACCATATATGACTCCTGACGCGCCACACAGCAGTAGTGAAGGGACACAAGCAAGGGGTTGTAAAAACCAGGTTCTGAAAGAAATGCTGTACGGCATTATTGCATTGTTGGCTTTTCCCTAAGTCCCCAATTCTTTCCAGCCACTGCTAACCTCCAAATCGTTGGGACTTGTTGCTAAATCTTTGCCTCACGCCCCCCACCCCCAGAAATAACCAACACGCTGAGATTTGGGGATCAAAAGACAAGGAAGAGAGCTAGATCCTCAAAGCACGGAAGGTTGGGAGCCTTCAATAGGCCACTCTGCATGGGCTGCGCGTTCCGTCTGACTCACAAACGCTCGGGAGAAATTATGACATAAACCTTTATCCTTCCAACCAGGGAGATAAAGGCTGGCTGGCGGGGCTGGCGGGCCTGGCGGGGCCCGGGGAGCCTCAGCCTGTACCCCTCGACGGGGCGGCCGGGGCAGGCTTCTCCCGCCCTACACGCCTAGCTCTGGCTACCCGCCCAAGGTTCTGCCTATCCGCCGGCTGGAGAAGCCGAGACCCGGGGTCCCCGCCCGAGAGGGCGCAGAGCAGGAGTTGCGGGTGCCGGACGCGACTCACCCCGCAGGGGCGCACGGCGCGTGGTACCAGCCCCCGGCTGAGCTCGGGCTGGGATGCCGCGCGCCGGGCTGTGCGGCTGCGGGGCGGACAAAGCGCCGCGCCGGGGTTAGAGCTGGAGCGACCCCGGGCGGCGGCCCCCCGCCAACTTAGCCGAGTCTGGGGAGCCGGATCCCGCGAGCGAGCGGGCGGGCGGGCGGGCGACGCGGCGCTGACCTGGATGGTGCAGGTGTACTCGCTGTCGTCCAGCAGCCGCACGGTGCAGCTGTACTCTCGCTCCAGACTCCTGCTGCTGCCGCTCATCAACCTGCTCAGCATCTTCCCGCCCGCTCGCCCGTCCTCGGGAGCGACGCGGCGGCGCTGCGGACTCCGGACCCGTCGCCCCTCAGCGCGGCAGCTCCGCGCCGGCCCTTAGCACCTGCACCATCACCCTGGCCGGATCGCCACCGCTGCCTCCTCCCGCCCCACTCTTCTTCCTTCCACAGAGCCACCACCGCCTCCCCCCAAAACCCCAAGCAAGCTGGGTTCTCTCCCGGGCGCCCCACTGCCCGTGCCCAGCTCATGGGGCGGGGCCTAGGTAGGGGGCCAATGGAGGTCAGCGCGGCGGAACCGATTAGCAGGAGGAAGAGCCAATCAGGATAAGGAACGGGGATGATGAACGGGCGGAGGAAGCAATCATCACAAAACAGCAGTACTGAGCCCCAGTCGGGCCAGCCCCTTAGCGCCCCAAGCCCTCGCTCGCTCCTTTCGCGGGCGGTGGTTGGTATGGATGCTGTTTGTCCTGGGCCGGGCCATGTGTGGACACTTCACAAGATCGGTGTCTACAACCTGGAATAACATTTGAGCTGTTTCAGGAGTCAAGTCCTGCACCCTGCAAACACCCGGTTCCTGCCCTCTTGGAATCCGAAGCGTGGAGGTGACACCTGCAGAAAACAAGTCACCCACGATACCCGACCTGGCGGCTGCCCCCACCTGTGCGCTGCCCTAAGTCCGCTCCATGGGCCCCTGTGCCTCGAGCACCCTTATTTTGGTGAACATCTGTTTTACAATAGCTATTTACTCTGGTGCAACCACAGAAGCTTGTAAGCGCCCGCGTTTAGCGCTCAGGAAACCCTACGCTCTAACCCTCCTTTTATTTTCAGAAGACAAAAGGAGGCTGAGGTGTGCTGCTTAGCTGGGCAAGGAACAGGAAGTGGTGGACCTTTCATTGTACTTTTAGTAAGAATTATTCCACCTTCAGACTTCTGCAACAAAACACAATAGGTCAGGAGCTGTATAGCACAAAGAAGGGGAGGGTGCCTCCTTTCCTTTGTGTCCTCCCCATTTGCAGACTTAAAATTCCTTTCCAGAACTTCACTAAGAGACAGCCACCTTCAAAGATTTTATTATTAATAATATCAGTGTGTGCACATGCGTGGAATATGAACGTTCAGGTGCCCCGCACGAGTGTGAAGGTCAGATGACAACTTTGTGTGGAATCTGTTCTCTCCTGCCACCTTTATGTGGGCTTCAGTGATCAAAGTCGTGTGGCCAGACTTGCCTGGCAAGCACTTTTACCCACTAAGCTATCCCACTGGCTCTACCTTCAAAGATTACAATGAAAGGAAATGTTAAAAAGGAATTAGGTTGGAATAGGGGTGTAACTCAGTGGTAGGGCCCTTTCCTAGCAGGTGACAAGATCCAGCACTGAAACAATGTCAAAGCAAAACATTAGTGCTGTGAGAAATATATTCATTAAAATAATGAATTGTTAATTTCTTATTACATGTATGTTCTTAGTATATCAACATAACAGAATTATTAGAACCCCCTATATTAGACTAAAAAAAAACCTGACCTTTTTTGGGGTGGAGGGGTTTCAAGACAGCTCACTGTGTAGCTCTGGCTGTACTCAAACTCACTATGTAGAGCAGGCTGGCCTCCAACTTACAGAGACCCACCTGCCTCTGCCTCCCAAATGCTGGGATTAAAGTCCTGCACCCCTATGGCTGCTCCTATTTTAATTTTGTCTACACATTGCCTGAATCGAATCCAAGACTTGGCTTGATTGGTAGTAGCCCTAATATTGAGCTACACCCCCAATGTTTGCCTATTTGAGACAGAGCTTCACTCTGTAGCTCAGATGACCCCAAAATGGATCCCCTTCAAGTTCTTCAGTGTTGAATTAAAGGTGTTTGACACCTAGCTGGCTCTTGACGTTAACAGTATGTTTCCCTAGTGTCTTTGGTTTCCAATACCATCACCACCCTCACCCTCCCCTCACCTTAGTGTTGTGGACTGTCCCCTTGCTGCATTTAGTAGCCACAGGAAGATGTTCCTCTGTGTAGTGCACTCCTGACATAGTTACAAGACTAAAACCAGCCAAATGCTCTGTCTACTTCACAGCCTGGGCAGTAGCCTGGGGCCTGGAATACAGAAGAAGGCATTCTATTAATGATGAAGTGACAAATGGAATGATGGGTGTGCTATTCTATCTACAACTCCAGAAAGATCGATAAAGAAACTGGGAGGGGCTGGAGGGATGGCTCAGCAGTTAAGAGCACTGACCGTACTTCCAGAGGTCCCGAGTTCAAATCCCAGCAACCACATGGCGACTCACAACCACCTGTAACAAGATCTGGGCCCATCTTCTGAAGACAGCTACAGTGTACTCGTATACATTAAATAATCCACAAAAAATAAAATATTAAAAAATAATCTTTAAAAAAAAAATCTCATTCCTCAGACTGATGAGATGGCTCAGTGGGTGCTTGCTGCCAAGCATGACAAGCAGAGTTTAATCCCCAGGATCCACATGGTGGAAGAAGAGAACCAACTCCTACAATTTGTCTTCTGATTATCACACAGACACCATGAAATGTGCATACAAGTGCATACAGAGACACACACATATAGGTAAATTTATATATATATATATAAAACTAGGAGCTTCAGGAAGGTCTCATAGACAAGCATAAGCATTACTATGTCAAAGGAGAGTCTATTGAGTCCTGCCTTGTTGTGTAACTGGGAGAAATGGAAATTTTCAAGCAGGAAGCACTTTGGTTGAAGGCAAAGTTACTATTTGTTATAAAAATCTCAAAAAGGAAGGGAAAACATCCAAGAAGCCGGAGGAAACCCATTAGTGTGATGGTGGGGATGCATCTCGAACAGGTTATGCAAATAAGCAGCTGCTAGGATAAAAAGGCGAAGCACCCTGGATCCAGAAAGCCGAGAGGAACTGAATGCACCAAATGCTGCCACCAAAGTAAGACGGAAGACGGAAGACGCAGTGGAGAAGGGCAAGATGGTGGCAGCTGTGCAATGTTCCAAGTAGCAGCCCAGCTTAGCCGAGGAGAATCACGCCTGCCTGGAAGCTCCTCAGGTCAAGATTTGCCCATCTTTGTGCATAAGATGCATCTGCAAACTGTCCTTTCTCCTCAGAGAGCAGAGGGTGGCAAACAGATACGAGAGTCTAGTGCTCGCCTCTAAAAGATGAGCAGAAGTTCGGGGGACACTGGAAAGATGGGGTTCCAAAAATATCAAACCGAAACACAAATACTGTGTTTAATTTTTCCCAAGGTTATTGAGCCCGGCACAGAGAAGAATTGACCATTAAGAGACTCCATATGAGGCTGGGCATGGAGTTCAGTTGGTAGAGGGCCCACTTAACTTGCATCAAACTCTGGGCCCTACTCCATAAACGCACAGAATAGGGTGTGTTGCTGCACGGCTACAATCCCAGCACTCAGGAAGTGGAGGCAAAAAAACCAAAGTTCAAGGTCACCCTTCTGCTACAAAGGAGATTCCAGGCCAGCCCATGCTAAGCCCTTGTCTCCCCCCTCAAAAACATCACAAGGCTTCTCGTGCCTTTGAGAACCACAGTGTTGTGCTTTCATGTCTGTAAGTATAAGGAAGCTATATTTAAAACAAAATTGCAAATTACAATGGTTGAGAGCCCCACCTTCCTAGTTACCAGGATGCTTCTCTATTGTGAAGGAGTCCCCAGGTATCCCCGTTTCATTTCTGGTTTCCCGATGAAAGCAGTATAGGGGAAAGAGGTTATTTTCATTTTAATTCCAGGTTAAAGTCCATCATTGTAAGCATCGGGAACTTGAAGCAGCCACTCACACCCTGTCAAGTGAAATGAAAAACAAAAAAAGGTCATCTCACACTAACGCTGGCTAGTCCCGGCAGACAGCCTCGGCCTGTCTCCAGTCCAGGGGACAGGCTGTGACCACATTTTTTTCTAACCAGGGCTCTTTCCTCTTGTCTAAGTTTTCATTCAACAACCCCCACAGCCGGAGCAGAGAGAAAGCGTGCATACATGCTGGTACTCAACTCACCTTCTCTTTTACACGCTCCAAGACTCCAGCCCAAGGAATTTGTCTTGTACCTCTCACAGATGTACAGCTCTCCCCACTTCTATTAACCTAATAAAAACAGCCCCCACAGATAGGCCCACAGTCAGATAAAAACAGGTCCTCACTGAGACTTCTCTAGTGACTCTAGTTTGTGTCAAATTGATACTAACAGTCACGTCAGGGAGGTACCAGCTCCCAGATATGCCTGAAATATCTGGATGCTTTTACTTCAGACGCCCCACCCCCACCCCATCCATACCTTACTGGTCTCTACAACCAGGACTGCATTGCCCTAGGCTTCAGCAGGAAGGAGTATCACCTGTTTTGTTTTGTTTTGTTTTGTTTTGTTTTTCTTTAATTTGACTTTTTGTTTTTTGATAGTCTCTCTACATAGCTCTGACCATCCAGGAACTTACTATATAAAGTAAATCTGTCAGGCAAGCCTTGAACTCACAGAGATCCATTTGTTTCTGTCTCCCAAGTGGCCCCACACTGGTTGTATTGCCTTTTCTTAACCAGAACATCACTAACTTGGGTCCTCCTCATCAAAGACTCTCTATAGTATGAAGTGCTGACTAAGCTCTGATTCCTGGGGTTGGAGGGTGGCTCATTAGTAGTGTTCTAGCTCATGTGAGACCCTGGGTTCCATCCTGAGCACCAGAAGAAAACAAAAGGAAAAATGGGCTATAATTTCTAACAATATTTTGAAAGGTATGACAGAGCTATCCTGTCAGGCTTTGTGGACTAAAAAGGTAAGTACCCCAAGTTCTCAGATGGGACAGCTTCCTATCCTCAGCAAAAATCTCCTGACCATGGATGGTTAGGTCATCCTGGTCCAACAACTCTTAGGTTACAGTTCGTCTTTTTTTTTTTTTTTTTTTTTTTTTTTTTTTTTTTTTTTTACAGTTCATCTTTAAAGTCTCATTTTTCTGTCCCAGATACCATCTCTTCCAAGGGTGACTGAACTAGAATATACTCTCCATGCCCAGGGGGTGACCTTGACCTCAGAGTCAATGAAACCATTGCATTTATTGTTCTTTTTTCAAATTTTTTATTTTTCTCACACATTATATCCAAGTACACTTTCCCCTCCCTCCTCTTCTCCCAGTCATTCCCCCAACCCCTTCCACCCCTCCTTTATTTTCCCTGCAGAAAAGGCCAGGCTACAAACCATACATGGCATGGTTATAAGTTAAGCACCTCCCCTCACATTAAGGCTGGACAAGGCAACCCAGTAGGAGGAAAAGGGTCCCATAAGCAGGCAAAATGGTCAGAGACAGCCCCCACGCCACATCGCTGTTAAGAGTCACACAAGACCAAGCTATAGAACTACATAACGTGTATGCAGAGGGCCTGGGTCGGACCGGTGCAGACTCCCTGATTGTCAGTTCAGTCCCGGTAAGCTTCTATGAGCCCAGGTAACTTGATAGTTGTCCCCTAACATTCACACATGTGCACACACATGCATCCACACACAAACATACAGTTTTACAACATTTCTCACAAAGACTGAGTTACACAGTCTCTGTACGTTGGTCCAGGAAGAAGCTCATCAAAGCCAGCCCTTGGTGTAACCGCTTCCCCAGCAAACAATAAGGAACACATCTATCTTCAATTTCTTGTCCCTCTTACATCTCAGCTTCTGCTCTCCTAAGAACAAGTGCTCAAACAAGGACATTCTCATTTCTGTATCCTCTAAACCTACCAAGAAGAAAGAAGCAAGCTCTTGTGCTTCCTCTCTTCCCATCCTGTCTATAGGAGCAGGGCTCCTGCTCCACACAGAGATCTGCCCACTCAAATAAAGCATCGTTCTTCTGTCTGAAGCATCTGCACTCAGAATAATGGCTGCTTCACGTTTTCTGAGTGTTAGATTGAGAATTGCTTTAATATGTGTCATTAAGCAATTGATATCGTTTTCCCTCGAATAGGTATTCTCTGTTGTCAGGACAGAATCCCACCTCCATTTAAGAGACAGATTTTCCACCTTTCTAGACCTTTATGGTTTTCTGGTTCCCTCTTGCCTCTCTTATACTAAGACTTTCTTCCTTTACGTGAAGATGTGCTTTTTATTCAAAAGTATATTTGCTGAACATTTAATGTCAGGTGCTGTGATAACATTTTTGAGTATATAAGACATAGTTCAAATATGAGGAAAGAAAACAGAAATCAGGAAGCTCTCAGTGTAGGAGAGAATGCTGAATGTGTATATACTTCAGCACAGCACAATTGCTCATAACTCGGCTCTGAGATTTGTTGATTTTTCATGTATGCACAATGCATGGAGCATGGAAACATCACCTTCCAGAGACAAACCTATCTCAGGAGGGGAAGAAAATCTTATGGTGATTTAAACGTAAGATACAGAACAGTTTGTAGGCAAAACATTGGAGTGGGACCCTGAAGGATTGAGGGTCTTGATGGGTGCAGAAAACAAGAGGAAGATGGAGGGGACAGGGTGGCAGATCTTTGGCACTCTGTCTTGCAAGGTGAGGAGTCTCATTATGTTTCCCAGGCTGATCTCCAAGACCGTGGCTTAGACAATCTTTCCTTGACTCTGTGTTGCTGGAACCACAGGTGTTTGCCACTGTACCTGGCAAGGGTGACATCTGAGAGACACCGTGGGCAAAGATATAAAAGCACAACTGTGTACACCATGTTCCCAAACCACCCGGAACCCTGATGGTGTGGGGAGTGCGGAGGATATTAAGAGGCAGACTTAGGAAGGCTAGATCAGAAAGGACTTCCAGCTATGACTGAGTAGGCAGTCAATCAACCTGACAGGATTAAAGACTTAAAGGCCATTTTGGCAAAGAAGTAACAGTATTGGGTCTGTATTTGTTAGTGGCTTTTTAGGGCAATGTAAATAATTAAATTAGAATATGAAAAAAATATTTACTTTGGAGAAATGAATTGTAAGAACAATAGGATATCTTTAATGAGGCACTGGAAGCCTCTGCATTAGCTCTCCAGTTTATGTGTAAGCCTTTGCTTATTCCCAAATGGCGACATGTTCTTCTTATTTTTCTAGCTAGTCCTCAGCTATTATTCTAGATCTAGGTGTAGTGATCAGTGCCCATAAGTTCAATGTTCTGGAGACTGAGGTTGGAGAATCACAAATTTCAGGCCAACCTGGGCTGCATAGTGAGACCCTGACTCAAAAAAATAAAAAGTTATTGATGGTGGACTGTGTACAAGTGTATTTGAAAGGTGCTGAGATTAATAATCATTCCTAATTCTCAGAGAATTTGCCATCCCAGGCAACCTGCAAAATTACTTCAACGACATTTAGTAAGAGTTCTGTTAATGTAGCAGGATATTTAATGTAGTATTTGTGGGTTTTTTTAAACAGATAAACGTAAAAGACAGTAGAGAAGTGAGAATGAACACGGGTAAAAAGAGTCCTTGGAAAATGAAGGTAACTGGAGTGGTGTGTTTCCCGGTTCATAGCATCAAGAGACTACCTGCTCTAAAAACCCAGCCTCACCCTCTCCACAGCCCAACTGGGAATTCTTCTGCAGCATCCCTTTCATCGGGGCTTCCGATATCTGTAACTTTCAGCAACAATATCTCCATTCGTTGTTACTTACATTCAAATGGATCCAGTGCTTACCGCCAGCTCCTGTGGTTACATCATCTCCGGGTTTCTCACCCATGTTCAGATAAGGGGAATTCTTTGCTAAGTAGTTTGTTCAGAAATGACTAATGTACAGGAATTACAGAAGTCAACTTTAGATGGATTTAAAAAATAAATGTCAGACCTGAAAATAAAAATTTACTGGAGGAAAAATATATAAATTCCTCAAGTGATTAGAATGGACGTTTTTGTTTAAGTCCTGAAAAAAGCAGGCAAAAAAGAATTTAGCAGGGGTTGGGGATTTAGCTCAGTGGTAGAGCGCTTGCCTAGCAACTGTAAGGCCCTGGGTTCGGTCCCCAGCTCTGAAAAAAAGAAAAAAAGAAAAAAAGAAGTTAGCAAATGGGATTGCGCTAAACTAAAAAGCTTCTGTATGGCAAAGGCAATATTAATCAGAGTGGAAATCAACCTATAGGAGAAAATATTTGTGAACTATACATCTGACAAGGGTTAATATCTAAAATATATAAAAAATTAATAACTGAAAACCAAATAATCCCACTGAATAAATGGGACTAGGGCTGAAGAAACAGCTAGAAGACTAACACCTGCCCAGCATGTGCAAGTCTGTGGATTTGATCCACAGCACTGATAGATAAAAGATCAAGTAGACAGGCATACAGACAGATTGTAGACAGACAGATAGATAGATAGATAGATAGATAGATAGATAGATAGATAGATAGATGGCACCAGATTTAAATAGACTTTTACTAGTAAAGATAAACAAATGGTCAATAGAAATATGAAGAATGTTCATTAGCACTAATCATCAGAGAAATAAAAATCAAAACTACAGTGAATCTCATACTAGTAATGGTGATTATTATCAAATCAACAAAAAATAAATAAATGTTGGTGAGGATGTAGAGAAAAGGGATCTCTTGTATATTGTTGTTTGGAGTGTAAATTAGTACAGCCAGTATAGACACTGAAAAATGAGAAATAAAATGACCATATGATCCAGCGATGCATGTACTGTGTGAAGTCACAAAGGGTGTGAAATTGATATGTTAGAAAGACAGCTGTACTCCATGCAGCACTGTGCACAAAAGTTGTTGAAATGGAGATAACTTAAATGGTCATCCGTGAATGGATGGATGGATGGATGGATGGATGGATGGATGGATGGATGGATGGATGTGTGGGATGGATGGATGGATGGATGGATGGATGGATGGATGGATGGATAAAGGAAATGTGGAGCATAGACTCAATCCGTTGCCATAAACAGAACAGAATCCTGTGATCTGTAGTAGTGTGGGTAGGAATGGAGATCACTACAGTGAGTGAAGTGAACAAGCCACAGAAAGACAAGTCCCAGAAGATCTCACCCACATGAAGAGCTAGAGCTGAGGAAGGTCATGGGTAAAGAGGGACAGAGAATGATTGATCCACAAGCAGTAAATGGTAGTTCCATCAGGGAAAGAAGTTCTAGTGTGCAATTGCACACAAGGGTCACTACAAGTGAAGAGGAGACAAAGAAGGGAGAGCAGGAGAAAGGAAGAGATAGAGGAGAAGGAGGTGGAGGAGGACGAAGAGGAGGAGGAGGAGAAGGAGGAGGAGAAAGAGGAAGAGGAAAAGTAGCATTTCAAAAAGTGGAGAGAAAAGATGTTGATTGCCTTCCTCCAGACATTCCAAGCTGGAGAGATGGCTCAGCAGTTATGAACGTTCACTTGCAGACTACTCTAGTTCACTTCCCAGCACCCACATTGGAACTACTTCCATTTCCAAGGGATCCAAAGGCCGCCCTCTAGACTCCACAGGCACCCCCATGCACATGTCACATGTAAACTCACTCAGGTACATATATGTACACATAAAAATAAATAAACCTTTTGCTGGGTGCTGTGGTGCACACTTTTGCTCCCAGCACTCAGGAAGCAGAGGCAGCCTTAAATTTAAGGACAGCCTGGTTCTACATAGTGAGTTCCAGGACAGCCAGGGCTATGAAGAGAATTCTGTCTCAAGAGAGAGAGTAGGGGCAGGGGGAAGGAGAGGAAAGGAAAGGAAAGGAAAGGAAAGGAAAGGAAAGGAAAGGGAAAGAAAGGAAAGGAAAAAATAAATATGCTAAACATGCAGTTAGAGAGGTGACTCTGGGATTAGGAGCACTGGCTGCCCTTCCAGAGGACCCAAGCAGCTCTAGTCCCAAAAGATCTGGACCCTTTTCTTACCTCTATAGGCACAAGGCATGCATCTGATGCACAGACATGCATGCAGGCAAAACAACAATAAAATGAAATAAATAAATAAATATTAAAGAAATGCTATTTGAGGAGCTAGATACATTTGATCTGACTTAAATGTTACATTATATATGCATGGACCAAAGCATCATGTTGGAGAAAGAGGGTTGGGGAGATGGCTTCCTCGATAAAGCACTTGTTTCACAAGCATAGGGTCTGGAGTCCAGATCCCTAGAATGCACATAAAGCTGTGTGGGTGTGGCAGCCACCTATAACCCCAGCCCTTAAGAGGCAGGGACAGGGCATCCCTGGGTAATTTGTCAAGCTAGACTAGCTGCAGTTAGTGAGCTCCAAGCTCAATGAGAAGCCCTGTGTCAAAAAAGTGAAATGGAGTTAGGCTGGAGAGATGGTTCAGTGGTTAGAGACCACTTTCTGCTTTTACAGAGGATGCAGGTTCTGTTCCCACAACCACATGGTGGCTCACAACTAACCATACTCAGCTCCAGGGTTCAGACACCATCTTCTGGCACCTGCAGGCTCCAGGAACATATGTGGGGCCTATGCATGGAGGCAAAACATCAATACACATAAAAAATTTTTTTTAAATCTATAATGCTTTTTTTAAAAAAATAAGTAAAATGGAGAACAGTTGAGGAAGACACACAACATCAACCCCAGGACTCCAGCACCTCACACATGTGACTGTCCCCACACACATGTGCCCAGACATGTGTGCACACACACCCGCCACACATACACACATATACTCACTCACACACACACACACACACACACACTCACACACACACACACACACTCACTCACTCACATACACACACATACTCACTCACACACACACACACACACACACACACACACACACACACACACTCACTCACTCACATACACACACACACAATCATGTGTAATCTTTATGTCCTGGTTGGCTTGGGACTCACTATGGTCACTTTATAGACTCAGTGTGCATCCCATGCCAGGATCAGCAAGATGGCTGTTAGAATCCTGGTGGTCTTAAAGCCCAATGTGACTGGAAAAGAAACCCAGCAAAACTACACTGGAGGTGGTGTGGGGTGCACACCAGTGACCCCGCACTCAGCATGTCCACTGGACATGACATGGCTGTGCACTTAGGACCTCGCAGCCATGGTTACCTTAACTAGTCCTGCAGGAGACCAAGCCAGTCAATAATTCCGGCAAGAATGGGGGAGGAATTCGTGGGTCCCACTTCCAGCTGGGACACTAGTAGCTGGGGAAAGGGGAGTCACAGTGCTTCAGGGGTGTGGTTACTGGGAAGTCACTCCTGTTCCCTCAGGCAGGGCTAACTGGACTCAGTGAGTTTGAGGGAGGAGGAAGAGGAAGAGGAGAAGGAGGAGGAGGAGGGGAGAGGGGGAGGGAGGAGGAGGGGGGGGGAGGGGGGAGGAGGAAACATGAAGGCACAAGGTGGGAAGCACACAATCTAGGGAGGTCTGAGCAAAGTGAGGGGAGGAGCCGGGGTGGACATAGTCAAAATACATTTGCATACTGTATACAATTGTTAATTTCTTTTATTCTAAAAAGAACTACCTCTAAGGATAATTAATGTTCTCTATACAGAATGTAAACTGTCTGAGGTTACAACTATACCAGTTACTTAGCTCTGTAATTAAATGTTACACTGTGTCCCATAAATGTGTATAATTACTATGCCAGTTAAAAATGAAAATATATCTTTTAAAAAAAAGAAATACATCTAACATATAATACAGACCGAGTTGGGTGTGGTGGCACATACTTATAATCCCGGCAAATGGGAGTTGGGGGCAGGGGGCTTGCTGTAAGTTCGAAGACAGGCTGGTCTATGGAGAAGTTCTAGGACAGTCAGGGTTATGTGGCAAGTCTGTCTTAAAAAACAAAAGGGAACAGGCACTGAGCCAGAAAGATTCCCAAACAGTAAATCTGAGTGTTGGGGCGGCCGAGTCCTTGCCTAGTGTCTAGTGTAATGGTAATTAGTCATCGGGTTGACCAGATCTGGAATTAACTATGAGTTAAAGCAACTGGACACATGAATAAGGGATGGTCTGGATCAAGTTGTCGGAAGTGGAGAACCCGCCCTAAAAGCGGGCAGCAACCTCCAGCGGTGGCCTAGAGAAAGGAAGTTCCAGGCAGGAAGCAATGCTTTTTGCCCAGTTGCCTTCCTGGCGGACAGCAAGCTCTACCTGTCATCTTGTTGGCATCTACTCTGTTGTCTTCTTGCTCTTGACCTCATTGACCCAGTTCACGGGTTCCTCCCGAGCTGCTGCTCCTGGGCTGTTGCTGCTGCTGCACTCACTCGCTGACACTCGTGAAAGGCATCCTCCAGGCCTTCAGCAGTACCCTGCCTCTCGGACTGAGCAGCTGCCAGATTCTCAGTGTTTGCAGTGTGTAGAGAGCATTGACGGACCACCCACATCATGTGAGCCAATCTAATCAATCCCCCTTTGATAAATATTCATCCTCTCAGTTCAGCCAGAGAATCCTGGGTAACAGGATAGGACCTGTGTCTGATCCCCAGAGAAAAGGAGAATCATTCATTAGCAAGTATTTACTAGGCATGGTAGTACCCAACTGTAATCTCAGCATTCGGGAAGCTGAGACAGGAGGATAATCAATTCAAGGGCAGTCTGGCCTACCAAAAACCTGTCTGGAGGAGAAAAAAACAAAGGACATAACAGAAATAAAATAAGGAAGATTTCAAATAAAACTGAGCAGAAGCAGAAAGAAAATAGACTGTGAGAAATTATCAAGGGGATAATTCATGAAAAGGGCCCAAAATGAACAACATGAATTTTCAAATTTATGGAGCCTGCCAAGTATCCTGCACAACGGATAGAAACAAATCTACGCCCCGACAGCACTGGAAAACCTTCGAGCCCTGGGAACGGACACAACACTTTTATTTCCAGAATGAGCAGAGTATTAGGAACAAGCATTAAGTTTCTGACTTCTCAAGAGCAGCTCTGTGAGGAAGCATCTGCAGGCTCTGGGAAAATAAGTTTCTCCCAAAACACTGTGCCCACAAGCACAAACCGTGCTTAGACACGTAAGATCTCAAAAGCGATTTAACTCACACGCACCCTTCCTTCTTCAGGGCGTTTCTGAAATGTGAGTTTACCAACATCATCACTGAAAACTTCGAGATAAGAATGCTCCAGCGTCTGTTTTAAGTCCTCAGACACTTAAAGTCCCTTCTCTCAGAGCTGCCGCTTTACTTCCTCCCCCAATAGAATCGAGGGTGGCTACTTACTGGTTTTGAACAATAGAATAAAACTGGAAAGGGTAGATGCATCTTTTTCTTTCTTTCTTTTCTTCTTTTTCTTTCCTTTTCTTTTCTTTTTCTGTTTTTTTCTTTTTGGATAGTAGTATTGAAAATTGAACCCAGAGCTATCTCCCTGCTTGGTTTGATTTTTGTTTTGCTCTGTGTGTTTTGTTTTGTGTGTGTGTGTGTGTGTGTGTGTGTGTGTGTGTGTGTGTTTCTTGCACTTGTATGTGCGGGTGTGTGTTCCCACACACACAGGCCAGGCCAGAGCAGAACATCAGGCATCCTGGTAATCATTCTCCATCTTATTCCCTTGAGACAGGGTCTCTTTGTTGTGATTTGCCCTGAAGTTACTGTATTTTGATGCTAATTCCACTGCCCCAAGGACAGCTGCCTAGTCAGTACTCAGAACTCTGGTGACTTCACCAGAACCACCTCCCCCCACTGAATTTGTAAAGTACAGGTGAGGGACAGGGACAGGATAGAAGGAGGCCTGTCATTGGAGGAGAAGGAAGGATGGGTGGGAGAGAAGTTTGAAGGAAGAGGAGGAGACGAGAGGAGAAAAGAAGAGACAGGAGAGAGAAGAGGGTGAGAAGCCATGGCAGGTGATGTTAAGATTCTGCTCTGTGTATTTACAGGTTGTCATTAATGTTCCTAAGGGATGGATGGTACCGGGCTTTGTATGTTTAAGTGGGCAATTATGTCTTATCAATTGGATCTAAGATTATTGTGTTGTGTGTTCTTTTATGTGAGGGTTTGAGTGTAGGAAAGTATGCGGCTGGGATGTGTTTCCACCAAGATATCTAGCAGATATCTTGGATATCTTGGGACACCGTGGTGCAGACTTAATGAGGTAAAAGACACCTATATTTTATTTTTATTTTTACTTTTTTTTTTATTTTTACAACAACATCTCTTCTTGAAACCAGAGCAAATCCCAGCCATCCCTCTGTCTCTACTTGTACCCAAACACACGGGACTACAGATGTGAGGCAGGGAGGTGGGGAGGGGGGTGGGGGAGATCCTGCAGATGTCAGGGTAGGCAGGTGAGAGTGAAAACTCAGTTCAGACTGACTTCACCAACCTGGATCAAACTTCAGGGAAGCTGATGCCAGGTAATGCTGTGGGCATATTTAAACACAATGAAATTTGGAAAAAAAAAAAGCAACAGTCATTCCAAGTCTAGGTGCACAATAAAGCTTAAGGTATGACTATATAGAAATTCCACACAAAGTACATGTGGCCTTAAAGACAGGCTCTATAGCTTAAGGGCCTAGCATCTGGTGAGACCTCTGATCAAGACAGCAGAGAGGTCAGCAGGCTACAAAATACATGTGACATCTCCCCTAAGGATAGGTTCTTTAAATGGAAGATAAAGTTAACAGTCTAGGCACGAAGAGTCTGGATTTGGGTGGGGTCTGCCTCTGCAGAACAAAAGGTCATCAGGTCCTGAAGGCTTATATTTTTAAAGCCTACCTTAGTAAGGGTTCTTAAGTGCTTCAGCCTCCCTTATAGCCCACTGACCAAAGGTAGGGGAGGAAGATGGTTAATAGGACAAGGGGGGCATGGACCTATTTAGAAGTAGTTCCTTGAGGCGACTCCGATCTTTGCTGTCAGCAGTCTAGTCCACTGGAGTCAGTAGCAGCAGCTCGAACCAGAAACCTTGAAGCTTCGCAGATCAGCAGGAGCCTAATGAAGCAGCAAGAAGCAGCCAGAACACCACCAGAAGTTCTTTGGTGTCTTTCTCTCTACGAAGCCACGACAAGTGAAGATCAGTGAAGAAAGCACGGTGAACCAATGCCAGCGCGTCATCAGCAAAGACCAGCATCAGTGAAGCCCACCCACAACCAGCAAAGAATTGCAAGGCGAACCAATGCAATAACACTGTCCACAGTCTACTGTTGATACTCATACTCTTCCCAAACATCACGTGACCTCTCAACGTCCGGTCCGACAAAACATCATGTGACCTTTCACCAGACTGCTTCTAGAAAAACACCACGTCTGCTCTCAGCAAATATCACATGACACAACTACTTCTCCAAAGGAACCAGAAATTTCCACTTCAAGGTTGTTAACAATATCCACTCCCAGCTTTCTGGGTGAAAAACAAGGGTTTTATCTCCTCCGTTGAGGAGACACCCCGAGTATTTAACGTTCCTGGTTTCCCTAGTGATTTGTGGGTGCAGAGACATTTGTGCCTCCAACATGCAGCAAGTACTCTTAGCCACTGAGCCATCTCTCCAGCCCTTGTTTTAATTTGGGGTTTGGGTTTTGTTTGTTTTGGCCCAGTCTTGCTCTGTAGTCCCGCTGACCTGATTCTTTATAGACCCAGCTGGTCTTTTTTTTTTTTTAAAGATTTATTCATTCTATATATGTGAGTACACTGTTGCTGTCTTCAGACACACTGGAAGAGGGCACCAGATCCCATTACAGATGGTTGTGAGCCACCATGGGTTTGCTGGGAATTGAACTTAGGACCTCTGGAAGAGCATTCAGTGCTCTTATCCTCTGAGCCATCTCTCCAGCCCCAACCCAGCTGGTCTTAAACTTACATAATCCCCTTGTTTCAGACACTTCCAGCACTGTGACTCCTGGCCTATTGCTAAGTCTTGACTTCCCATTTTTTAAAATTTTTTTTGACTTTTATTTTATATGTATGGTTGTTTTGTCCCCATGTCTGTCTATGCACCATGGGCCTATCTGTTGCTCACAGAGGTCAGAAGAAGCTTTTAGATCCCCTGTAAGTAGAGCTACAACTGTGAGCTGCAATGTGGGCACTGGAATTGAACCAAGGTCCTCTGAAAGAACTGTCAATATCTTTATCCCCTGAGCCATCTCTCCAGCCTGACTTCCTTCTTGGTAAGGATAGACTTTCCCAGAGCTGCTGGGAGAATGTGCCTCTATAGACAAGAGCTCAAAGGAGAAAGAGCACACACAGCACATAAAGCCCTGGCATTAGCTTTAGTTCCTCATCCTCCCTGTTAGGTTAACAGATGGCCGAAACAGTAAGTCAATAAAAGGGGGGAAAGCTAAGGGAAAATCCAGGATAATATATAAACTGGAAATCCAGATTGAAAATGTTTTTTTTTCTTCAGTTCAGGAGATCAAACGCAAGGCCTTGGAACAAGCATTCTGTCCCTAAACACAGTGACAGTGAGGTTTTTATCACAGAGGTCAAGGTTGGGGATTCAACTGCTTCTTCCTTTCTCTATTCTATTTTCTTTCCTTTCCCACGTTCATCTTAACCATCATTGTCAGTGTCCTATTTTTATTTTATTATTTTCAATTATGTGTGTGGGCTTAGTATGTGCACATAAGTGCCAGTGCCTAGGGAGTCCAGGGGTTTTGGGTCCCCATGAACTGGAGTTGGAAACAACTGTGATCCACCTAGTGTGGGTGCTGAGAATTGAACTCAGGACCTCTGGAAGAGCAGGACTCACTCTTAACTGCTGAGCCATCTCTCCAGCCTTGTCTACATCATTTTAATGCATCTTAAGGATCTCATCAGTTTAGGGAATGCAAAGTAACTAATGCAGGTCTTTCACTTTCTGATTCTCATGTGCTCGGCTGACCCACCTACATGATTTAGACAAAAATTAAGACTAGAAAAAAAGGGGATTTTCACTTGTAGTTGTGATCAGTCCTGGGTAAAGAGACTCAACAGCCTGAGAGCAGATGTGCTGTACAGCGCACAGTTCTCGAATACATGACTGTCTTCTACAACGAGAAAAATTCTAAGGATAAACGTGAAGTTCTCTCTCTAATACAGTCATTTGATTTTTCAAATGAAATCCTCTTCTCTCTCAGTGCTAAAGACTGGACCTGATACAGAGTGCTTCAGTTGTAAAAGCACAACTCTTACGAAATTACAGCTAGTCTCGCTCAACCTTTATTGGTCGGCCCAGAGAGGAGTGTCTGCTGAGACCACCTGTCTCTCAAGATAATCTCTCCGGCTTGAAACCATACCAGGAAAGAGAGACTGCAGACCCGTATGTAGCTGAAGCTGCTGCCTCCACTTACTCATTCCACCTCTATAAAAGGTTCAAACCAGCTTTTCCCCTTTGAGGGGCCTTCATTCCTGCCAAAGGTTGTCTGTCCTTCACTGTTTGAAATAAAGTTCATCTGTTGAGGTCAGACTCTGGTCCGTTTCCTGCCTTTTATCTCTTTACTATGTGCCCTAGAGTCTAACAGAACCCAGACCTTGTGAATGCTAGACAAGGTCTACCTTCAGCTTCCTCCCTAGATCTGGGTTTAAGGGTATAAGGTTTTAACCTGGGATTAAACCTTGGATTATAACTTTGTGTTAGAAGACCAGTTTTTTTCCTAGCCCTGCTATGGAGAATATCTAAGGACAGATTAGGGGTTGGGGATTTAGTTCAGTGGTAGAGCACTTGCCTAGCAAGTGCAAGGCCCTGGGTTCAGTCCTCAGCTCCGAAAAAAAAAGGACACAGATTAGAGGGAGAAAATATTCACTATCTCAGAGTTTATAGGCAGGAAGAAACAAACAATTTCTCTTTGAAATATAGATTTTTTTTTCTTTCTTCCCATGTCTCAGGGATGTCTCTAGGGTCACATGACATATTTAAGACCCTTGTTTGTTCATTGAGAGAATGGCATCCAGTGTGGCTTCTGTGATTAATGCAAAGACAAAAGATGCTGCCACATGAACACTTCCCTCCCTCGTGGACATGCTGGCATTTGTTCCTTCCTTTCATGTTCGCCCAGCATTCCCAGCCCTTCTTATCCCTTCGTAGACACACAGTCTGCCCAGTCCACGCCCAGGGTCCATCTTTACCTGAGAGCAATTGTAGATGTGTCCGTCCTGAGCTGCTTCAGTCTTACTTTCACAAGAAGAGCTCAGAGTTCTGACCCTCTGCCCCATTCCCAGTAATCAATTGGCACCTGAGTTCAGCATCCTCTTATTAGTCCCGAGTCTCAGTGGTGCTCTCTGCAGACATCCTGATTCAGGAGGTCCTTTTGAACTTTTAAATATTCCCCCTCCTGAATATTACACCGGAATAAGGTGTCTTCCTAACCAAAGTCAAGCTTTCTTATTAACAGTTTTCCCAGGCTCCTCCTCCTAGGGCCTGCAGCTGGATCCATATAACACTAGTCTTGCCTTATTGTACCTGTCTACTCACAGTTAACCAGAATTCTGGCCTTCACTGTCTCAAGGTAATTACTCAGTCACTTTACCAGGCAGGATATAGAGCCAGTAAAGAAGTAGGAGGATTGAAATCAGAGATCAAGACTGCTTGTACAAAGTCATTGTATGCATGTGTGTGTGTGTGTGTGTGTGTGTGTGTGTGTGTGTATACATACATATAGCTTACAATCCTTTATAGAGCCCACACTGCTCTACACCCATAATAAGACAAACATGAGTTACTGATTGTTTTTTTTTCGGAGTTGGGGACCGATGATTGTTTTAAAAGGATATTATACTAAAGAAATAGTTTGTCCCATTGGCTAACGGTTTTACATTTTGGGGTATAACTAATATCACTTACTGTATGCCAGGCACTGTTCTAAATACTTCATACAAATGAATTCATTTAATCCTCCTCACTTTCCAGTGAAGCAATATTGCCATTGTTCCCATTTCACAAATCAAAACGGTAAGGCACGTAAGGTTGAGCCCACCAGGAGAACTGGGCCTTTCAATTATGGTGACCAATGTCTCATATGAGACAAGAGATCACCTTGGGCTACGCAGCCAAGCCTGTCTCAAGATGTAATAATAATGAAAGCTGGTCCTTGCCCACAGTGGTGGTGCACGCCTTTAATCCCAGCACTTGGGAAGTAGAGGCGATTGTATCTCTGTGAATGACTGCCAGGGCTGCACAGAAAAACCCTGTCTTGAAAAACAAACAACAATAATAATAGCTGGGCCTAAACATAAAGAACCCTAGGAATGCACTATGTGTCTAGCCTCTACTCTTAGCTTTTTTAAACTGGATTTCTTAGTCCTTCGAATAAAACCCAAACTGATTACTCTAAGTGAATCCAGAAACTTCTGTCTCATTTGGCTTCAGCCTCATAAGACCCTTGATAATGTAAACAGGAAAGCTGCCAAGTTCCAGTAAATCATGTTTTGTATTTATTAAACAATACTATAAAATGCAGATGAAAACCCTTATTGTAATTCAAACTGGAGGGATTTTTTTTTTCTTGTTGACGATGTTCAGAAACTGGTCCAGCTGTTTCTCCAGCTGCCTGGTAGAATCCAGAGAAACAGATCAGCAAATCAGTTCACATTCTAAATTCTGGAAGGGACAGTGCATTCCCTTTTGTTCTCATATGGCATCTATATTTAAATTATAATGAGAAAGCTACCCAGGACTAAGTGGGCACATTTACGTAATTGGTGCCAGAGGTCTAAAGCAGAAGCAGAGGGGGTTAGACCTTGATGGGTGCGATTATTCTATCCATCTTCTTATTCTCCTTTTCAAAGATCTATTTTATTTATTTATATAAGTACACTGTAGCTGTCAGACACACCAGAAGAGGGCATCAGATCCCCGATGGTTGTGAGCCACCATGTGGTTGCTGGGAATTGAACCCAGGACCTCTGGAAGAGCAGTCAGTGCTCTTAACCACTGAGCCATCTCCAGCCCTTTTTATCCTTTTATGATGAGACATTTCATGGCTGTGCATACCTGCTTTAAGTCCACCTATACTAGTAGAGCTGAGTTTGGTTAAAAAGAGCAAATTTCACAAGTTTTTACATATTTGGACCTTTCTGTCATTGGTTAGAATGTATATGGTTAAACACGTGTGCCCATTGGCTGTAAAGTTTTCTTCATGCTGTTCAGCATTTCCCCAGGAACTATTTGCCCACAGAGCCTGCAGCATCTGTTGAGCTAAACTAGAGAATTCTAGCAAAGTTTTCAGGAGCCAGGCATCTGCAGTAAATATGGCCTACGTCCTTTGGAGTTCAGCTGTGTAGGGGCGATTGCCCATGAGGAACAAAATACCATACAAACTTGCCTAAGTGTGAAGATGCTGCTCTTGTTTAAAAAAAATTGTTTGTGTCTGAGAAAGCTGGCGGGGCAGCCAGATTTCACAAGGGACTTGACATGGGATTGAAGTTGAGACTGAAAATATTATTTTCCTCTCCCCTAGGCTCTATGAAGCCTTCTGACTTCTCCGAAGACTGGCTTTTCCAGCTTCTGCATCTTCTTGGTGGTAAAATACGTGACCTCACCTCAACCCTTCACACTCTCTGACTCCCCTGACAACAGAGGTTCCACACCCCAGTGCTAAATTCCCAGGAAAGAGAGTCGTAATTAACTTAGCTTAAGGCAGATGGAGAGCTACCTCTTACTCAATTATATGGACACTGGGTCCTTTCCCAGGTAAGGACCCGGGCTCCCAAACAATCTGATAAGGTTTCGAGAATTTTGTTGCCATTCTTCCAAATGAGAGGAGATTTATACCAACCAGTTCAATGTAAAGTGTCCGCACAACGATGCAACATGCCACACATGATGAACACATGTTTTTATTTGTCAACTGAATAGAAAACAGAAAAGAAAAACGGGCTACAGGTGAGTTTGCACTCAAGTCCTCGGGGCCCCACGCTGTGTGCATCTCTGTACCGCAGATCTACCCTTGTCTCTACTAATAAGGTTAAAAACCTTTTCATCGTTTTATCTGCCGGCAACCATCAGCAACGTGAACTTATACAGCTGACGCTGCCTCTCTCCTGTGTGGAGAGGATTTCCTGGAAATTTCACACATTGTCTACAAGAACTTCCACACTCGCCCTCAAATTAGGTGCTCAGTGACCAAAAATAACATCGGGAAACCTGATGTACACCTTTGAGTCAATGTCATCAGGAAGGTGAGCCGCTCTCTTTGCTGTTTTACTTGAACACGTATAGAAGAGAAATCAAGAGTGAGATCTTGGTTAATTAGCACATTATAGCTTTGGCATACTAACTGAAAAGGGAGTCAATTCACTAAAATACGGCCATGTCATTCTCTACTGCAAGTGACATCTCAGAAAACAAAAAACAAAAACAAAAACAAAAAAGCAGCTATCCATCTAATACTAGCTTCAGCCATGATAAACCCGGGCCTCTGTGAGCCGCCCAGGCCAAGGCCCCTTTTCCATCTCAGGAGAAAGTTCCATTTTAATGTTTAATTTTCAACTTTTCAAAAATAAGCTGCGTTTACTTTCTGTTGTATGGGCATTTTGCCTGCGTGTATGTACGTGCACCGCTTACATGCCTGGTGTCCTCATGGACCACAAGAGGGCATTGGGTCACTTGGGACTGGAGTAACATCGTGGTGAGGCACTGTGTGGATGCTGGGACCTGAACCCTGGACCTATGGAAAGGCAGCCAGTGCTCTTCACTGCTGAGCTGACCTTCCGGTCCTATCATTTTTCACCTTTACGATGCATGTCTCCCTCGGGCATCGCAAGGGTCTCTGGGTACAGAAGGTAAAGAACGCTGCCGCGTAGCTCTTAGACTCACTCAGTGAGAACACGGAATTTAGCAACTGAAGAGAGAGATGGCTTCCTAATTGCATCTGTGCAGAAAATGCTGACTCTGAGTTCTAGGCCAGGAATAGCCACAGCCATTTATTTTTCCCTTCCTATGCTTTCCAAGTGACTCATAAAAGATGCTGTGCATTCCAATAGTGCGCCACGAAGTGGAGCCACGCAAGGTGGAAAACGGACATTACTCTCTCTTCTCGACGGATCCGGCTTTCGGGTATCATTTGTGAGGGCACAGTAACCTATAGAAAGCAGAAACGAGACTACTCCATGCCAGCCACTCCCGGAGCCCTGCGCCACGTCTCTGCTCTTCATGTGGGTCCTCGTCCTTGCCGAATCAGTGCTGCTGGCCTTTGGGGATGTCGGATACAGTGCTTCTTAGCCCTCCCTGCAGATCAGAATCACTTGTGGGCTTTAGAAAACAAAACTAAAAAGTGCGTTGGGGCTGGAGAGATGGCTCGGCAAGTAGGAGCATTTACTATTCTTGAAGGTTTGATCCCAGCAACCACAGGCTGGCTCACAGCTGCCTCTAACGCCAGTTCCAGGGGATCCAACAGCCTCTTCTGGCCTCTACAGGTTCCTGCACATAAGGTATTTTTATATAGATCTTTCCTTATTTACAACTTTTATGGGTCTCTGTATGAATGTATGCCGCATGTGAACAGGTACCCACAGAGGCCAGAAGATGATGCTGGATCCTCCAGAGCAGGTGTTGTGGGGGTTAGGAGCGTCCAATGTGGGTGCTGGGAACCGAACTTTGGTCGCCTTAAAGAGCAGCAAGTGCTCTTAGACATTGAAGCATCTCTCCAGCCCTATAAAAAATTAATAATTTACCAATAATAATTGGGAGCATGTAGATTCTACCCATTAACTGGGGGTCTGAGAGGTAAGGTTGGATATCACTCTTTAAAAAAAATCTCCTAGGAAAATTGAATGAACTCACCAGAGGTAACACCCTCTACACCAGATTAGACTTAAAGAAAATCTGATCGGATAGATCAATGCCTCTGAATCTGTTCTTCATCATTACCTCATAAAGGAGCCTGTTTAGACTTTGGCCCTTCGTCCTCACCCCAAGAGTTGAGTGCAGATATGTATCTGGTTGTGTACTGCGTGTGTGTGTGTGTGTGTGTGTGTGTGTGTGTGTGTGTGTATCTGTGTTTAACACACATAAAGAAATGGCTTTCACCCTCTCTGGAGCAATTTTTCCTCACAGGAGTTCTAGTGAGCCCACTTACAATGGATGTCTGCTTGAACTGCAGCGACAACCCCCACATCAGCAGCTTAGAGCACAGACGTTTCCATTTCACCTGCACAGCATGTGCACTGATCAGCAGAGTTATTCTGAGTCATCTTCTAGACTTCTGGGTCATCACCTAGACTGTTAGAGCAGAGGGAAACAGGGTCCAGGGGATGGCAGGTGCAAGCTTGGACTGCGTGGCACAACACTGACTCAACGAACGAACAAACAAACAAACACCCCACAAGAGAGGACTCTTCCCCTCGAGCTTTTGCCACAAGACCCTCCAGAGGTGCCACCTACCTTTCAAGGAACAAAGCAAGTCACATGATACAAGCAGGGCTTAATAAGATGGGTCTGAGTTTCTAGACCATCAATCCTCAGCCTTTCTAATGCTCTTACCCTTTAATATGGTTCTGTGGTTCTGCGTCGGGCTTCCTCCCTCAGGGTGTCCAGGTACCACGGCTGTTGTTGCACACTGGGAGGGAGAGGATGAAGCAGAGACTGGGATGGGTGGGTCAGCAGGATCTTGGTCCAGCTGTGGGGAAGGGGGCATTCTCTGAGGATTTCAGTGTTACAGCTCTCTTAGACAACATTCAGTGATGCATCTTGTGCGTATGTATTACTCGGGGCGAACAAGGACTATATGAACCGTGGAGCATGGGAAAGGATTTTTAGGCGAGTGTACATTGACTGAGGCTCAAGGTACTGGGAACGCCTCATTTGCATGGAGAGGATCTTAGGTGTTTGCCAGGCAGGTTCTTACTGGGAGAAAGGGAGTTGAGCCTGTAATTTCACCAAGAACTACTTGGCATTCCTCAGGTAGATGTGGGGGTCGGGCTTCCTAGGTAAGGTCAGATGGAGAAGAGGAAGCCCTACCAGGAAAGAAGTCTTCCATTTTGCACCTAGCTCAGGGAACTGTCCAGTCATGCTACATTACAACCTTAATAGCAGGGTTTTCCAAAACAGTTCCTCAGCTCTGCTGACCCCCAACCCTAAAATTATTTTCGTTGCTACTTTGTGACTATAATTTTGCCATGGTTATGAATCATAACATAAATATCTGTTTTCTCCTATGACCTTAGACAACCCCTGTGAAAGGGTCATTTCACCTCCAAAAGGGTTGTGACTCACAGGTTGAGAACCACTGTTCTAGCCATCAATGAACAGGCTCCTAGAGAAGGCAATCTTCTCAGGTGCGTGCATTGTGATTTTAAAAGAGACATAATAATGGGAGAGTTGGAGCTGGAGAGATGGCTCAGAGGTTAAGAGCACCGACTGCTCTTCCAGAGGTCCTGAGTTCAATTCCCAGCAACCACATGGTGGCTCACAACCATCTGTAATGGGATTCAATGCCCTCTCCTGGTGTGTCTGAAGACAGCTACAGTGTGCTCATATACATATAAATAAATAAATCTTAAAAAAAAAATAATGTGAGAGAGGCTCAGTGGTGAGGGACTGTATTGCTCTTCAGAGGGCCTGAGTTCAGATTCTGACACCTCTGTCAGCTGACTCACAACTTCATCCCGCTGAGGCTCCAACTGGCTTCTGAGAATGCCTGCACTTATCATGAATGGTTGCTTATACAGACAGATACATCATTTAAAATAAAAGATAGACACCTCCCTATGGACCATAAAGATGGCTTAGTAACTAAAGGCTCTTCCCATCAGACCTGGAGACCTGGGTTCAGTCTCTGGGACCCACATGGAGAGAGTTGACTCCTCCGAGTTGTCCTGTGACCTCCACAAGTATGCCATGGCATGTGTCCACTGCCTCACCCCACCCCCGTTACTAAACAAAAGATTTTGGCGTTTTGAGACAGCATCTCACTGTGTAGACCAGACTGACTTTGAACTCAGAAAAGTCTGCTGGCTTCTGTCTCCAGAGAGCTATGGTAATGGTAAGGGCATATACTGCCACATCTAACATTTTGCTCTCTCTCTCTCTCTCTCTCTCTCTCTCTCTCTCTCTCTCTCTCTCTCTCTATCTCTCTCTCTCTGTGTGTGTGTGTGTGTGTAGGTGGCTTTGGAGGCTGTAGACAGAGTTGTGTCCCCTGGAGCTGGAATATTCTGTTGTGTACTGGGAACCAAACTCCAGTTTTTTGCAAGGGCAGCATATGTTCTTAACCACTAAGCCATCTCTCCAGCACAGAAGTTTCGTTTTGTTTAAATAAATAGGTCAGTAGGGGTTGGGGATTTAGCTCAGTGGTAGAGCGCTTGCCTAGCAAGCACAAGGCCCTGGGTTCGGTCCCCAGCTCTGAAAAAAAAGAAAAAAAAAGAAAAAAGAAAAAAGAAATAGGTCAGGAAAGGAACTTCAAGATAGTAGAATAATTTTAAAGAAAAGTAAGTATTTTAGCAGAAATTGACATGATTCAAATATTCAATATGATAATTTCATAGCAACTATTTATTATAAAATGTTTTGAGGAGTCAGGAAGAAGACTTACACACACACACACACACACACACACGAGGGTGGGGAGTGTCCCCAGTCTCAAGGCTCTTCCAGGAAAGGACACTATGGAAAGGACAAGGCCTTTGCTGCCTTGCATCTCAGTGGTAGAACCGTGCTGAGCTTGTGCCAGGCCCCAGGGCTGCAAACAAACAAGATCCAGGCTTTGTTTCATTGTTTCAGTCGCCCCAGAGCCAATCCCCAGGATCAAAGGTAGAAAGGATGGGGGGTGGGGGATGCAAGGTGGGAAAGGAAAGAAAAGAAGGGAGGGAGGAGAGGAAGGACGAGGGGAGGGGGGGAGGGGGAGGGAGGGAGGGAGAGAGAGAGAGAGAGAGAGAGAGAGAGAGAGAGAGAGAGAGAGAGAGAACAGACGTTCTTCATCCCGGAACCAGTTTGTTGTGAAGGGTCCATATGGACCATGTGACTCTGTGACAGATGGACACACATTTTCACAAAGCCAGGCCTCAGGTCTTTTAGGACTTCCGGGGAGTCAGGCGATGGATAGGTCTCAGGGTTGTTCACCCTTCCATGACTCCGTCCCTGACCTGTCTCTCTCCACAGACACAGCTCTGCAATCCTGTTTCCCTTCATGAGTTAGGCATCCGGCTCTGACCTGGCATTTCAGTACCAGGAACTGATTGTGACACCAGGATGACAACTTAAATCTTCATCTGTGACCCTGAACAATCAAGGACAGTGAGAGCTTTGGGGGAAGGTTGCGGAGGAATGAGCAATGCTGCCACCTTGTGGAAGACAGTAGTTACGTTCTTTGAGGAGGAAAAGGCTAACAAAAAAGAACTTCGGGGAGTAGGGATTGCAGTTCAGCCCTGAAATTTTATTTATTTGGTAGCTTGTGTGGTTTGACTTTCAGTAACTTTTAAGAATGGATCTCATTTTAAAGTAAGTTTATTCCACTAATAAATCAAATCTGAAAGAGACCACCCCCCACACACTCAAGGCAAATATTTCATTAACATTTGTCAAGGCTCTACTAGGAACTAGCTGGATAATGCTTTTTATAATTCAAATTTGGTCTCTTGTAGGTAAAAGGTGGGCTTTGACGATACTTAAATGGTAATTCTTTCTCTATTATCTTTTTATTGCATTTCCCCAACCTTTACCGACTGTAGGAACTCCTATCTCGAGGATAACTCAACAGGAAAGTAAGTGGGGCACTTTGGTCAGTGAAGCTTGAAGTGAGGCAGGGTTGCAGAGCACAGTGGCGTCCTCCGGACACAACAGGACAGCTGCCCTTATGAACCCAGGGCGGCTGTTCCTGCCTGCACGGAGGTTGGGGAAATGGCTCAACAACTAAGGGCTCCGACTACTCTTCCAGAGAACCAGGGCGATTCCCAGCACCTGGTGGCTCTCAACCAGATATGCATCCAGTTCCAGGAGGTGAATCGCCTCTCTGACCTCTGTGGAGGGTCAGGCACACACACGGTACACAGACATTCATACAGGCAAAACACACATAAAATTAAAAACTGAATAGACCCAATTTTCAAAAACAAAGACCTGCACTGTCGCAGTTTCCAGTTAAATCTACTGAAATCGATCCCAGAGGGTGTTTCTTACTACCCGCCCCGGGGTAGGTGGAGGTGCATTTCTTGCTATCCATCCCGAATGAAAGACTCATACACGGAGCCTTTGTAATTTTATATGCCTTAAGCAGCTCAATGGCCAGGTCACTTCCTAACCTCCACGTGCCTGATCCCTTCCGATATTCCCAAGTTATTACTTACTAAAATCTATATTCCATCCTTGCTGCCCTAGACCCAGACGTGCAGCCCTCATGGAGCACGATCCCCCAGCTCCTACACTGTGGCTATGCTCTCTGTCCAGCACCTCTCAGGCATGGTGTCTCTCCTCTCTTTCTCCTGTCATGGGAGATCTCCTTCCTCGGTCCCTTGCCCGGGAATCCTAAAATCCCGCCTCTGTCTCCCCGCCCAGTCATTGGCCGCTGGCAACTTTATTTACCAGTCAAAACCAACTGGGGGCAGAGTTCCCTCAATGTCTCACTTGTGGAAGAGCAGATTCTCTTGGAATTTGGGGACCCAGATTAACACAATACAAGCAAACCCACCACACTGCACAATGCCAAGTCAGTCAACATTCTAGCAAGGAGGGGGGAGGGTTCATGAAGCACATCCCTGAGGAGCTATTGACTGCCGATGGCTCCTGGGAGAGGGAGAGTCAGTTTTCTTTAATAATGTGGTCCCTAGGAGGTTAGTCATGCTCCAGTGGTTGTCCCCATACAAGAGTATATGAGTGGCTCAAATAACTCAATGGGAAAAGAGGAAGAAGGAGGAAGAGGAGGAAGGGGGAAGGAGGAAGAGGAAAAGGAGGAAGAGGAAAAGGAGGAAGAGGAAGATAAGGATGAAAATGAGGAAGAGGAGGAAAGGAAGAAGGGGAAGAAGAAGAGGAGGAGGAAAAGGAAGAGAAATGGGAGGCTGGGGCATAACTCTGGGAAAAGTTATGGAGAGGAGTTGAGGATGCAGATTTTCAAAATATATGGTATGAAATTCTATAAGAATTAAAAACAGTATTTTTTTTAAAAAGCAAGGTAGGTTCATTCCAATCTTTTAGTTATTCTGTGTTAATAGATTTTAAAAAATTTTTATGCGTATAAGTGGTTTTCCCCAAACGTATCTCTGTGCATCTCTTGCATTCTGGTACCCATGGAGGCCAGAAAAGGACGGCAGAACCTTTGAAGTATAATTTAAAGTTACAAGGCCAATCAGGTGTCCTCAGTTTCCACATACTGAAGGGTATGCAAAGAATTGCATCTCATGGACCGTTTCCTTTAATTGTATAAAGCTAGAGCCTAGGCTAGACTAGACTAATGAACTCACGTGAGATAATTTGACATAATGACTGAAGTAAAGGCATTCGGTCCCAGATGATTTTTGTCAACTTGACACAGCTGGAGCCAAAGAGAAACCTCAATTGAAGAAACATCCCTGTCCCATCGCCTTGGGTAAGCTTATGGGGCATTTTCTTATTGCTAATTGATAGAGGAGAGCCCAGTCCAGTGGTGTTAGTGGCACTCCTGGGCAAGTGGTTGTGGGAGTTATAATAATGCAAGCAGAACAAGGAATGAGGAGCAAACCAGCAAGCTGCACTCCTTCATGGTTGCTTTCTGGATCAGTCCCACCCTCTGGGATCCTGCTCCTCCATGATGGATTACAACTAACTGTAAACGGAATAAACCTTCTCGCCACATTGCTTTTGGTCAGTGTTTTGCTATCACAGGAATAGAAACCTAATTAAGACATGCACTAAATGGAATGCTAGGGTTTTATATGTGAAGAGAGCTGTGCAAAGTTATGAAAGAAGATAACTGAGAGCTCACAGAAGTCTGTCATATTTTATGTTGGGGACACTCTGAGATGAAGAAGATGTGGTTATTTGATGGTTGAGGCTATGATTAAAACAGGGCATGAGATGAGAACAGGAGTATGTGTGAAAGAAGATGTATAAGAAATTTGAGGGAAAAATAGAATTTCTGAGAAGGGTTACTTAGAAGAAATACTGGACACACAGAGACCAAACTGTGGATGATCTTGTAAAGGAGCCTCAGATGCTGTAAGTGGGTGAGATAACATTCTGAAAGGATTTTAAGAGGAACAAACCCTTAGGCCTCATATACGCTAACGCGTGTTCTACTGTTGAGCTGTACCCCACCCCATAATTCTTACTTAGTTTCATGTGCCATTTCACATTTTAGAAAAGTGATTGCCATATACTAGGCTCCAATCCAGGCAAACGAAAAACTGATAGAGCTCTATGAGTGTGGATAAGAAATGAATGAGGGGCTGGAGAGATGGCTCAGCCATTCACAGCACTGGCTGTTCCTCCAGAGAACTGGGGCTCATAGGTTCTGCATTTTCATGAATCCCGGAGACATTTTTCTTTAACACTATGTGCTTTACTGAAACGTTAGGTTCCAGCTGGATCTGAAAAAGTCATTTCAAAACGTAGTCCCTTCTTTAGGAAGAAATCGTTTCTCTGGGGCGATGAGACAGATCTCTTACTGCTCTGTGAGTCTCTTGTCTTTGACAAGTATGCTGTGAACCCCATCAATGAGAAGGAGTACGACTCCTGTAGGTAACCTTCAGACTACACAGCTTGGATTGCTGTCGGCTGAGTTTGCTGCACTTTAGGAAACACATTGCATAGCTTTCAAGAAAAAATAATTTGACTCTGCCAAATCTTTGTTTGAGACAAAGCTTTCATTTTGTGACAGAAAAGCAAAACAAAGAGGTCATGCTTATACCAATACAATCCTTATGCTTCCTAAATGAATGGAGTTTAGAAATTAGACTGTATCTAAGGAAATACATTTATGTGGTTGTAGGCTTGGGGTTTTTGTTTTGTTTTGTTTCGGTTTGGTTTTTGGACTTGTATACCTCAATTGTCCATTGTTCTTCCTTGCGTAGGCCTTTTTATGTAGTCATAAAACGTTTTCTTAGAAACCACTATCAAATACAAGGAAAGAACTCGGGATGCTTGCCATGATGCAGAGACGACTCTATTCCATCTGCATACAACGTTATTACTAAACTAGAACCCTTTTTCTTGGTTTGAATGAAAACTGACACACACACACACACACACACACACACACACATACACACACACACACACCACCGATTCACACGGTCAAGCACTTGGTCTCCAGTTGGTGCTGCTGTTTTGCAAGGTTATGGGACAATTAGGAGGGATGGTGGTTTGAATGAAAATGGACCCCAAAGGCACTTAGGGAGTGAAACTTTTAGGAGGTGTGGCCTTGTTGGAGGCAGTGTGTTGCTGAGGGGAGGGCTTTGAGGTTTGTGAAGCTCAGACCAGGCCCAGTGGCTCTCCCTCCTTCCTGTCTGGGGATCTAAAGGCAGGACTTTCAGCTACCTCGCTGGCACCATGTCCACCCACATGCTGCCATGTTTCCCTCTGAACTGTAAGCCAACCCCATTTAAATGCTTTCCTTTATGAGAGTTACAGTGACCCTGGTATCTCTTCCCAACAATAAAAACCCTAAGACAGGAGATGGAGCCTTGCTGAAGAAGTATGTCAGTTGGAGTGGGGCTTTGAAGGCTTATTGCCTTATCCCTGTAGGCTTGGCTTTTTCAAAACCTACTTTAATAATAATAATAAGAGTTCTTAAAAGCTTCAACCTCCCTTATAGCCCATCAGCCAAAGGTAGGAGAGGAAAATGGTTAATGGATCAAAGGGGATGTGAATCCATTTAGAAGTAGTTCCTTGGGGCAATTCCAATATTTGCTGTCAACAGTCCAGTTCCCTAGCAAAACATCTAAGCATGAGTCAGCGGCAGCTGCTCGAACCATAAGAAATCGTATCTCCACCAATCGGCAGGAGTCCGCTGGAGCAGCAAAAAGCAGCCAGAACACCACCAGAAGTTTCTCTCTACAAAGTCACGACAAGCGAAGATCAGCGAAGAGAGCAAGGTGAACCAATACAAGAGCGTTGTCAGCGAAGACAAACATCAGTGAAGCAAGCCAGTGCCAGTGTCCACCACTGTCTGTTGGACATCACAAGCCCACTACAGCAAAACATCACATGGCCTTTCACCAGACAGCTTCCAGAAAACACCACATGTCTGTTCTCAGCAAAGCATCCTCTCATGTGTCTGCTTCAACAACAACAACAAAAAACAAAAAACAAAAAACAAACAAACAAAAGAAACCCACCTTCCATAATACAGCTTCCAGAAAAACATCACTTCAACAGAAGCAGAAATTCACACTTCACACCCCACTTCCTTTCTGCCTCCTCTGCTTCCTGTGTATAAATAAGATGGGATTAGCAAACCTCTTGTTCCTCCCACAAGGTCTGCTTGTTACCATGCCTTCCCCATTATTGTGAACTCTGTCTTAGGAACAGTAAACTAAAATAAACCCTCCCTTCTATAAGCTGATCATAGTGTTGTATCACAGGAGCAAAAAAAAAAAAAAAAAAAACAAAAAAAAAAAACTGATTCTGAAGTTGACAGCAGTTCTGAAGACAGGGACCACGTTGGTTTTTGTAGGATGACTTTGGATTTAAATACATTGACTGCCAGTGAGCAGAGCTTAGATGGCTGTTAACAGGCTATTCTAGTCAGAGCTGTGAGAGTCAGCATTATAGTTAAGTTTTAATTACTGTGCCTAAGAGATCCATAAAACAAAAATCCCTATAACCTGTAAGCCCCTCGCCCAAGCACAGATACTTCCTGAAACGCTGGAGGCCGTTGTTTATAGGAGATAACAAGCCACTTGTTTTTGCTCCCCTAAACAAGGAGGTTTGACCCAACTACAGCAAATGTGCTTGATCACATGCAGGCAGGAGGTATGCAGGTAGGAAACATGTCAGAATGTATGCTTGCCCTTGATTGGATCTGATGGGAAATACACAGCCTTGTGAGTTTGCCTTTATAAGCCTCTGCACAATGTGACTCACTGCCATTTTCTGGGAACCCCAGAATGGGTCTGGCTTTTAATGAAAGCATTCTTCAGATCGGGCTCAAACGGTAGTGGTGGTCTGGTAGGATTAACAGAGCCTGGGAGATAGTGGGGCTATGAGTAATACACATGGTGGAGAGCTCATTCGAGAGGTTTCAAAGGGGAGCATGTACTGCATTAACAAGTAGCCTAGAAGACATACATGTGATATTTTAGTAAAGAATATGATTGCATCTATCTACATGCCCTTAAGACTTGCTTGAGAATAAAATGTTAAAGTAATTGACTCATTTATTTAGCAAAGGAAATTTCAAAACAGCCTGTGGTGGTTTGAGTAAGAAATGTCCCCGCCCCCATGTATTTGAACACTCAGGCACTGTTTGGGACAGTTCCAGGGAGGTGCAGCCTTACTGAAGGATGTATGTTTGTTCTCTCTGCTTCCTATATGTTGGTGGAAATATAATCTCTCAGCTTTCTGCTCCAGCTGTCTGCCACCATACATCCTTGGCTGTAATGGATCTTCCTCTGGAACCCAAAGCTCCAATAGACTCTTACTCTATAACCTACTTCTGGTCTTATCACAGCAACAGAAAACTAACTGATACAGAAGTTGGTACTAGGCAGGGGCTGTGTGGGGGCTGTTGATGTGAAGACCCTGACCGTTTGTTTGTTTGTTTGGAGAGATGTGGAAGCTTTAGACTAGAAAAGGGGTTGAAGATTGTAAGCAGAGTTTAAAAACCGATCTAGTAGACAGTAGTGCTGAGAGCTGTGCAGGCTGTGGAAGCCTGACTCAAAAGGTTTCAGAACTGGGCTAGAGACAGTGATATTTTGACAAGGTCTCTAGGTACCTTCTGACCACGTCACAAGAACATGTCTGCAGCTCAATTAAAAAGTAATGGCATTAGCACCTTTGTTGGAGGACATTTCGAGGCGGCATAAGATTGGATCTACGGTGTGGTTACTGCTAATAATGATTATGTAGATCTACAGTGACAAAGCAACTGGGGAATAAAGAAACACAAAATGTATGGTTTGGAGAGAAGAGTATTAGGAAGCTTAATGCTGTGTTCAAGGTATGTGCGTCTACAACCAACCAGACCCCACCAGAGCTCCCAGGGACTAAACCACCAACCAATGAGTACACATGGAGGGACCCAGACTCCAACCACATATGTAGCAGAGGATGCCATTGTCCAGCATCAATAGGAGGAAAAGCCCTTGGTCCTGTGAAGGCTCGTTTCCTCAATGTAGGGGAAGGCCAGGGCGTTGAGGTTAGGGTTGGTGTGTGGGAGTGGGAGCGTCCTCATAGAAACATGGGGACAGGGAGAGGAGAAAGGGGATAACATTTGAAATATAAACACATAAAATATCCAAGAAAAATAAAGTAAAATAAAATAAAGATGTGTGCTTGTAGGCTGTGGGTGTTGATGAGATTTGTATGATTAGAGACCTCCTCTCTTCACTGGAACAAAGAGTGCCCTCAGGACAACTGCACCCAGCTAAGCTTCCCATTTGTGAAGGATGGGTCTGAGGACTTCCCCGTTCCCAGCAATCAACAGCATGCGAAGGTTGCTGCTTATGTGATTCAAGGGAGCAAGGGTCCATGCAAGACTGACAGCCAAACTTGGCAGTATCATCCACACAGAACTGGCTTTAGGGTGTGAAAGATTCAAGAGTGAGGGGCTTGTGGATTCCACTCCCCCCTAACCCCCAGTCTCAGGGAGCTGCTGAGACTGACTAACATGCAACGGGGCTGGTTGGCAAAAAAGGCCCTGAGATGTCACTGTGTAAAGACGTAAAGGTGATGCCTGGGCTGTGGTGGAGACTCAAGGTGTCAGAAATGTTAGAGCAGTGAGACATCACAGTGGAGAGCTTCACACCTAGGGAGGAGTAGAAAGACCACACACGGCAAAGCTGGAGGGTGGCCCGGGTACCAGACACAGAACTACAGGATTTGGAGATTTCCCTGCTGGGTTTCCATCTTGCTCTGGGCCAATCATTTGTCACCATGTCCCCATTCTTCCATTTTTAAAATGAAAATGTATATCCTGTGTCATTATACATTGGCAACATATAATCTATATTTTGATTTTATAGGAGGTCATAGTTACGAGATTGCCTTGAGGTTCAAAGGGGATTTTAGATTTGTGAACAGTGTTGAAACTGGTGAAAATTAAGGGACTTCTTAAAGTGGATTAAATGCACTAATGTCAGGAGAGGGCCATGAGCCTAAGGAGCCAGGGGTCCAATGTGGTAGTTTGAGTAAAGAGTGTCCCCACGGGGTTGGGGATTTAGCTCAGTGGTAGAGCGCTTGCCTAGCAAGCGCAAGGCCCTGGGTTCGGTCCCCAGCTCCGGAAAAAAAAAAAAAAAAGAAAGAAAGAAAGAGTGTCCCGCATCTTATACATTTGAACAGTTGGTCCCACCAAGTGATGCTGTTTTGGAAGTTATGGAGCCTTAGGCGCTACAGTCTTGCTGGAGGAAATACTATTAATCCCCCCAGGTGAGACTAAAAATCCTACCACAATTTTTAAGCCAAACGTGAAGCAAGCTTTATCAAATACTGGCCAGGACAATGGACACTGCCCAGGTCCATACTTGGGATTCCCAGAGGATGATCCTGAATTACATTAGTCCAGTGTTTACGAAGGCAAAAATCCACAAGGTTACTACACACTTCCCACCTTTGTCCGATGATGGCAAATACACACCCTGATGTACTTCCTGCCTTTGCACGTCCCATCTCTGCGACCAAGCACATCCTGTGCGGTTTGGCAACCAACCGTGTTTCCCAACGTGAAAACATGCATGGCTCGTTATCTTACGTGGACAGCATGCCTTAGCATTCCCAAACGGTACCTCCTATAGGTTAGACTCGGCTTTGCTTTACAGATCTCTTAAGCACGGTAATTTAAACTTAAAACACAACTTTAGCCGTCCCAGTGCATCGCTGGGAGTTTATAACTCCTCTCTACTTCCTGCCTGTTCTCTCTGCTTCCTGTGTGTACCAACAGTGGTCAGCAAGTTTCCCACTCTTGCTCTCACGATTTCCTGATGCTATGCCTTCCCCACTATTACAGACTCCGGAAACATAAGCTAAAATAAACCTTCCTCCCATAAATTGTCGTGGTATTTTATCATAGCAACAGAAAAGCTACTAACAGACACTGACCTCCTCTTTTGCTAAAAGCTTATCTAGTCTTCATTGGCTCCCTGATGTAAATGTTGTTATCACTTTCAGGAGAGTAAGGAGGTTTAGAGTGCTCAGATAATCTCCCCTAAGCTTTAAAAACAAAACAGCAAAAAGCAAGGAACTGAAGAATAAATGCCATTGGCTAGGTTCTCTCTCTTTCTCTGGTTTATTCGTCATGCTTTGACCTTTCGGTGTAATTATGGAAAATAGTAGTGCTTGCATAATAAAAATAAGGAAAGAAAAAGTCAAACTGTCAACTAAATAACCAATAAACTTTTCGCTAGAAACCTCCATGATGGAAGTGTCTATGTTGTAAAGTCAGAAAGTAAGGAAATGCTAGAGGAGAAAAAGGGAAAAGAATGGAAGGAAGGGAGGAAGGAAAGAAAGAAGAGAGAAAGGGAGAGGGGAAAGGGGGGGAGAAAAAGGAGGAAAGAGAGATGAATAAGCACATCAGAAGAACTCGGAGGCCATGTTGGGGGTGTCTAATTGATAATCCTGCTGTTCAGTAAGAAGATAGCAGACACCAACAAAGGTCAGTGGAGTTACAGCTGGGTCTCGCTAGGTGAGAACTTAGCCTCTACCTATTCTGTAGTGGGGCTGCCCGATTCTGCGTGTGCATGTGAGTGTGTGTGTGTGTGTGTGTGTGTGTGTGTGTGTGTGTGTGTATGTGAGTGTGTGTGTGTGTGTGTGTGCGTGAGTGTGAGTGTGTGTGTGTGTGTGTGTGTGTGTGTGTGTGTGTGTGCGTGAGTGTGAGTGTGTGTGTGTGTATGTGAGTGTGTGTGTGTGAGTGTGTGTGTGTGTGTGTGTGCGCGTGTGCGTGTGCGTGAGTGTGAGTGTGTGTGTGTGTGTGTGTGTGTGTGTGTGTGTTGGTATCCACAGAGCACAGAGGTGTGGGAATCCCCTGAGCAAGAGTTGTAGGTACAGCTCCCTGATGTGGGAGCTGCAAGCCAATCTCAGATCCTCTTCAAAGGGAATGCATACTCTTAATGTTGAGACAAGTCTCTTTCCCCACTCCCTTTTAAAAGATTTATTTTCTATTTATTTATTTGTGTGTGTGTGTGTGTGTGTGTGTGAGAGAGAGAGAGAGAGAGAGAGAGAGAGAGAGAGAGAGAGAGAGAAAGAGAGAAAGAGAGAGAATGTGCACACGGGTACCCAAAGAATCCAGAAGTGGGTGTTAGATCTCTTGTAACATGAACCCTCTGGGAAAGTGCTTTCCCTGTTCACCCCTGTGTTATGATTTCATAGAAAAATATCTCAGCCAGGAAATACACATCTGTTTATTTATGTTGACAGAGCTGTGTAAAGTCTCTTCCTGGGAAGCAAGCACCACCTCTGGCTGGTATCTTTCGATCCCGGCATGGGATTCCCAGGGGAATTTTAATTCTTTGGGGTCCAGTGTTTCTAGCATTCTTGTAGTCAAAAGGATGGCACCCAAGTGCTTTTCTTTAAACTGTTGTTTTTCTCTCCTAGAGTGTTTACAGTCAGAGGTTGGCCTAAAAGAGCTCACAATGAGGAAAGAGTAATCATGTAATCCACAAATATGTAAGGATAAGATTATACCATAACCCAAGGAATATAATAAATATTCATGAGTTTACTCTGACATAAAAAACAATTAAGTAAACAAATAAATAGTAGGGAAGGGCAATCACTACTCCCAGAAGAATCCTAATTAATAATATAGAACAAACCCAGCTTGCTAGGGCTGCCAGTGTCCTAATAAGTTAATAACAATGCCACATTAACCAAACGATCATGGTTTTCTACCATTAGAAATTAGACATGCCACCGTCATGTTTCTTTGGCTGGAAACACTGAGAATAGCATGCTACCTTTCTTTTTAGGTAAAATACCAAAACAAACAGAAACCAAATATCTGTAATTTCAGTCTAATGAAAAAAACAAAAAACAAAAAACAAAAACAAAAAACAAAAACAGATAAACCCAAACTGAAATATATCTGCTGGATTCCAAGTTAGCGTAACTGAAGAGTGTGGAGGTTGTGAAAGACAAGCACGTCAGACATTACAGGAGCCTAAAAACACATGAAAACTAGTTGGGGGTAGCACTAGAGGAACATGGGTTGGAAGTTCAAAGAAAGTTCAAAGCCTTTGGAGTCTACACAGCGAGTTCAGCTCCAGGCTGTATATCCACTGCCTGTCTGAAGAATAACAGAAAGCAAAACAAAACAAAACAAAACAAACAAAACAAAACAAACAAAACAAAACAAATAAAACACCCAGAAGCCGGAGAGATGGCTCAGCAGAAAGAGTGCCTATTGCTCTATTGGAGGACCTAAATTTAGTTCCCAGTACCCACATCTGGTGGCTCACAACTCCAGTGCCAAGAGATCTGGTCTCCTCAGCCACCCCCACATGCGTGGAACATACTCATATACACAGACACTTAAATTAAAACAAAAATAAATCTTTAAGAGTAAAAAAAGGGTCAGTGAGATGGCTTCGTGGATAAGGGCACGTGCTGCCAAGCCTGGTGACCTGGGTTCAATCTGCGGAGTCTACGAGGTGCGAATGAGAGAGCTATGTCTGAGAGTTGTCCTCTAGTATCTGTGTCATGTACAACTCCCCACATTGATTAATTATGTGTAGAATAATATAGAAGAAACGTAAACACAGAATGAAATATAAGATCCTACCTCAAATCCTACAACAAAAGATATTTTTGAAAAATCATGATAGCCAAAGCAAGTCTGCACCTTAGGGTTTTACCAATGCTAGTGTTCTAGTTTTGGTAAGTGTGCAACGGTTAAACAAGTGTGACATTAACATTGGAGTAACCTATGTAAAAATGTGTAAGAGCTCTTCTATCATCTTTGGAACTGCTTCAGAATTCTAAAATTGTTCTAAAAGTAATAGAATTGATTAAAATTATATGTAAATAATACAAAATTGGGTTTCTTCTGCTTTTTTTTTTTAGCCTTCTAGAAAGTTCTAATACTTTAAAATTATTAATTTTGTATATATGGGTGTTTTGCTTGCCTTTCTTATCTGTGTACCATTTTGTGTGCCTGGTCCTAAGCAGGCCAAAAGAGGTTACTGGACCTCCTGGGTCTGTGAGCTTCTGTGTAGACACTGAAACTTGAACTTAGGTCCTCTGGAAGAGCAGCCAGTATTCTTAAGCCACTGAGCCATCTCTCCAGTCCCCTACTAGGTTTTAGTATTCATAGACATTATGTATAAGATTTTCATTTTCAGGTTGGACCAGAGGGCTCTGCCCAGAGACCTGAGTTCAATTCCCAGCACTCACATCCTATAACTCACAATCATCTACCTATAACTCCAGCTTCAGAGGGATCTGACATATTCAGCCCCTGTGGGCACCTGAGCTCATGTGCTCACACAGACCAGCTTAAAAACAATGCAATTAAATTAAAAAACGAAATTGTCACTTTAATAACCAGGTATGATGGTGCACACCTGTAATCCTAGCACTTGGAATGTGAAGGCAGGAGTACAGAGTTCTAGACCAGCCTCAGCTAGATAGCAAGTTCAAGGTCATCATGTGTGACCTTTTGAGACAGTGTCTCAAACAAACAAACAAAAAAAATCAAAATTAAAGGGGCTGGAGAGATGGCTCAGCGGTTACGAGCACTGGCTGCTCTTCCACAGATCCTGAGTTCAAACCACAGGGTGGCTCACAACCATCTGTAATGGGATCTGATGCCCTCTTCGGGTGTCTGAAGACAGCCACAGTGTACTCACATCCATAAAATAAATGAATAAATCTTAAAAAAAAAAAACACTGTCACTTCAAAAAGTCACATGCCATTAGGCCCTAAGATCCTTGAGAACAGAACCCACGTCTCATCCATTCATCTTTTTTGTGTTCTTGATACTTCACAAATAAGTACAAACAAATGCCTATTGAGTTCTCAATGCCTTATACATATCTATAATATACACACATACTTACACATACACATATATGTTCTGAAGAGTGGAGCACATGTGTACGTGCTCTTAAAACTGAAGTGCCAAATGCAGAAATGACACACCTCGTGGGTGAACTGAGCATGCTATCTGAGTGCAGATGCTGTAAAACCTTCCATTTCTAACATAGGAGAGAACAAATCAATTAATCTTTAAAAACCCTTCCATTTCTTTCTTCTCTGATGAACTTTGGGACCATTTGACATAGAACATTGGTCTTTGCCACCTGGTGACGAGAACTGAGGTCACACAGTGACGGAGTTAGTTCATTTCCCTCCCATGCTGCACCTTCCCCCAGAATTCATTCCCAGTGCTTCACCTACTCCAAAAAGAGCATCCTTCACAAGAGCTGACGCAGCCATGGAGTTACAGAAAGGGAAGTGCTGTAGCAGGAAACAGCAACCTGCCTTTCACACACCCACTTCACGAGCGGGGGATGGGAGGGAGATGAATACCCCGGAGAGCAATGTGCTCACACTTGCAGAGTGATGGGCAGGAAAGGACAAACGGGAGAGAATCAGATGACAGCTGTCTTTGTGTTTTCTTTGCCTGTATCCTCTTCTTTACGTGTATGTCTGAATATAGGGATGGTGTGCGTGCGAAGAGACAGGGAGAGACTAGAATTCATTTCCAAGTGCGTGTAAGAGATCATCTGCCTCTTACAGTCATTCGCACACAGTTGTCTGTGGAGATGCGGATAGGAAATGCCTGCTTGCCACGTCTCCTAAATATATGTGTTCAAAATTTTCCTATCACTAATGAACTGCAAACTAACTACATATTGAAGCGGAATACAGCTGTGTATGCTGAGCTTGAAATGCTTTAGCTAAACATTAAACAGATAATGTAAACTAGGGATGGAAATTCTCTAAGATGCTTCAATAGGAAGGAAGAAGCAGCCCAGTGGTGATGCACACCTTTAATCCCAGCACTGTGGATGCAGAGGCAGGTGGATCTCCGCGTGTTCGAGGCCCAGTCTACAGAGCTAGTTCCAAGAACCCTGTCTAGAAAAACAAAACAAAACAAACAAACAAAAAAACCAAAACAAAACAAAAAGCCAGCAAGCGTGAGAAGAGGGAAAAAATGCACTTTGAAGGTTGGATGTTAGATTTGGGAATATTTATTATGACCTTAGAGTTAAATACATAGCATGTATGTTTTACAAGTTTCAAAATATATGTTCCTAAGAGAGATGTGGTCCTCTCAACCACTCATGAGGCTTAAATAGGAGGATCTTAGGTCTGAAGTGTGCGGTGTGGTGTGTGTGTGTGTGTGTGTATGTGTGTGTGTGTGTGTGGTGTGTTATATGTATTGTGTGTCTGTGTGTGCACATGCATAGATGTGTGCACAGGCTGGTGAAGGACAGAGTTTGACATGTGGTGTCTTCCTTGATCACTTTTTAATCTTATTTTTGGATCCAGGGCCTTGCACTGCCTGGAGCTTACCGAGTCAGTTAAGCTTGATGTTCAGAAGCTCCAGCAAGCTGCCTGTGTCTGCCTCCCCTGCACTAGGCTTACAGATGTTCACTGTCATGTCCAGCTGTTCCCATGGGTACTGGGGATCTGAACTTCATTGATGGAACCTTCAACGTTGCTTGTTTTCTGAGGCCGAGTCTTTCTCTGTCTTCTTGGTTTGCCTGGACTCATTATGTAACCCACGCTGCCCTCACACTTGTGAGTCTCATCATGTAACCCACACTGCCCTCACACTCGTGAATCTCATCATGTAACCCACACTGCTGTCACACTCGTGAATCTCATCATGTAACCCACACTGCCCTCACACTCGTGAATCTCATCATGTAACCCACACTGCTGTCACACTCGTGAATCTCATCATGTAACCCACACTGCCCTCACACTCGTGAATCTCATCATGTAACCCACACTGCTGTCACACTCGTGAATCTCATCATGTAACCCATGCTGCCGTCACACTTGTGAATCTCATCATGTAACCCACACTGCCCTCACACTTGTGAATCTCATCATATAACCCATGCTGCTGTCACACTCATGAATCTCATCATGTAACCCACACTGCTGTCACACTTGTTGCCCCTTCGCTTCTGTCTCCCAAACATTCTGAAGTGTACTGTCCACCACACCACGCTCTGCAAAACTTGTAGTAGGAGCTTAGACCTGTCCTTGTTCAGATCACTGAGAGAGGTATAGGAAAACATGCTGGACCCACCACATGGGGAGGGGGCGTTTATTATCAAGTTTTTCTTCTACGATTATCCTATTTACAAAAGTCTATTCTTCATAAAGTGGATGCTTTTATTACCACTGCACAATGGAATTTAGGGACATTAACCAACTTGTGGTTGTAAAACTGAGCAGCCAGTCAGGCATGATGGTGCACACCTTTCAACCCGGCAGTCAGGAGACAGAAGAAGGTGGATCAATGTTAGTTTAAGACCAGCCTGGTCTACATAGAGTTCCAGGCTGGCCAGGGATTCACAGTGACACTCTGCCTCAAAATAACAAACACATTCCACAGGGAAAGAATTATAAGAACACTTTCTGTAGTCGGTAGGATATGACAAAGCCAAGGATGAATTTTGGAAGAGCAATTTCCCTGATATGGGAATACAAGTGTGTGAAAGGCAAGGGTATTTATAGAGGAGGTTTTGACATGGAAGTTCGTCCCTATAGGGCACATAGAAGGTAGTGGTAGGAATGTGGGCAGTGCAGAAGTGAGTCATGTGATCAAGTGAGGCCACCTGGACAGGGCTCTCTGTAGGAGAATCTGAGGATGACAGTCTTCTAGGCGCTGTGGAGTGACACTCCTGCTCGGTGGATAGAGTCTACCCAGGAGTGTAAAGAGCCTTTGAGGAATAGCCTGAAGTCTAGAGCAGACCTTGCAAGCCTTGGTAGTAGCACATCAGGGGTAGAGGTATTGTCAAATATCTACAGAAGTGGCCCAGCCACTGCTATGGGTAATAAGATATTTATTAAAGATAAAGACTGAGGTGGCATCCTGGAGGAAGATGTAGATGTGAGTGAGGGATAGCAAGAGAGGGATGTGAGGCTGGAGGCTTCTATATTGGCCTTTGGCTTAGAGGATTGATTAGATAAAAGAGAAGAGATCAAATTGCAGGGTTTTGTAACTATGAAGACCAAAGAGGAAGAGGATCCAGATTAGTTCAGTAACACAGAGCTGATCCTGGGCCCCAAACCTGGAAACTATAGAAGGAGTCAGGAATGAATGAGGAAGAGTGACCTGAAAGCAAAACATCCATGGTCCAACAGACAGGAGTCAGAGGTGGGAGATCATGGTAATCAAAGAATATTCTGCACCAGAATTACAGGAATTAAGAAAATCCTTAAACCAGCAGTGAAGGAATCCCCCACACCTGGCTTGAGAGGCTGAGGGATAGCAGAGAAACTGAGCACCATAACCACACACTCATCCTTGAGGCATAAGCTGCCCAGCCTGAGGCACTGTGGGAGCGGGACAACCAGTCCCCGATGGAGTGGTTCATGGGAGTCATTAGAGATACTTAGCCATCACCAGTACAAATCCCAGGGGCTGGAGGACCATAGAGTAGGGACAGATCATAAACCGAGGGAAGCAATGAAGATGTCCAGTTCACAGGGCCCGAAAGTGTGGTTTCACAAGAGACAAAGAGCTGGATTCAGTAAGGACGACAAGACTGGCATGGTGTTTAGGAGCTTTGCCGAGCCCTTTGGTGGGGCAATCTTTATAAAGTAGAAAAGGCTTTGGAGGTTCTAAATGGCTTAGACCAGCATGTCTAAAAATAACAGTGTCCTTAAAGTGGGAGAGCAACCTAGAGATACGAGGAAAGTGAAACAGAGAAAAAGGTCTATATACCTTGCAAATGGGGCAAGTTCTTGCATCAAGCCCAAGTTCCTAAGGAAAAAATTAACAGAATTCTGTGCTAACAAACATCTGGAAGGCTTTAAAGACTGAAGAGCATTTTACATAAGGCGTCCATGATATAGGTGCAGAAGATCAAACCTACCCCAGGAGTGGACAATGATCCCTCCAGACCAAGCAGGGTATCTTTCTGTCCTATGAAAGGATATGCCAGGAGTGGGGATGGCTTCCCCTCCAGGGCCTCCCTAAGCAGCTAGGTATGGTAGACAGACAACAGTGCCAATCCAGAACCTACCTGACCCAAGGAACCAGCCTGAGCAGCAGGGCAGAGGGTAGGGGGATTACTGCTGGTTGGTTCTAGCAGGCCTGGGCAGCATGAGCCAGTGCCAACAAGCTCAGTATGGATGGTCAAATATGGAGAACTCTATGGACAAGCTCTGGGTACGGAAGTGGAATGGCTCAGAGAGAATGACTGAAGATCGTGAAGCTCTATGATAGTGCATCCTTTCCTGGTACTGTAGCCAACATTGTTCTGTGGAAGAAACAACCAAGGCTAAGATGATAGACTTTGCTTATATTTAACTTTGTTGTGGACTTCCGTGATCATTGGATTCAACAGTCTTCCAAGTGCTTTGCCAAGGCTATCTCTAAAGTCCCAGTAATCATTATGGGATGGTGGCTCGGGGCTCTGCCTCATCATTCTAGCCATCCTCTGTATAAAGGTTTGTTCTATACGGATAGTGTTAAGGACATGAGAGTGCACCTGAAGGTGTAAGCATGGGAAATTAGGTCAAAGGATGGAAAGAAAGGTCAGGTATTGTGGAATTCTGGGGAGCTTTGTACAGCTAAGGTAGTGATACCCACAGGATGATTAGGGAAAGTTTGCAACAGCCTGTAAATGTTTGTAAGTAAACAAAAAGTAAAACATGTTGCTCTTAGAAGCCATAGTCAGTTCTCTGGGAATCCCAGTGCCAGGAGAGCATTACCTCCCTAGGGATTGTTGACAGCAGAGGCCTCTAAAATCATAAAGGTTATTGCCGCCATTTTGTTGCATTCAAAAACTGAATTGGAAGACCCTATTGCTGAAGAGGTTGCAGGTTTTAGTTGTCAAACTTTGAGAAATAAAGCTAAGACTGGGCCTAAAGTGTCCCCTCCCTGAGAGATAGCTCCTGTAAGAATAAGAGATGCCTCTAAGGATGCTGAGGGGAATTAAGATTAAAAGTCTCATTCAGTCATGGGTTCTCCTTGTTTCTCAATGGAAGTACCAGGCAAGATACACCAGCTGGCATAGTAGTGCCATGAGTACTTATGGATAGGACTCACTTTCTATCAGACTTAAGGCCGCTTCAGCTCTAGAGAAGGAAAAGTCACCTCTGGTTCAGAAACTGTACTGGAACAAAACCTGTGGCCATGGAAGCCCCAGGAGAACCAACTGCTACCAACTGATTAAATGGTGTGGCAGATACAAAGCTTCCCTCATTTGTGTTTGCAGTCAAACGTTATCCCTGCAGTCCATTTGGACATTCTTCCCATTCCTGTTTTTTGTACATTCCTCAGTTGTGTCTTGTGGTAGGAGAGATAGCAGAACAGCTGTGTTCTGGAAACGGAGGCATGATGAAAGGACACGAGGGTTTGGTGCCTCACTGGAGTTGGAGGAAAATAAGTCAGACATCGGCGGAATTGGAAGAGAATAGTCAGACATTTATGCACCCTCTCCAAGGCTCAGGGACCTTCCCAGAGGAAGGGGTGGGTACTGAACATGGCTGTCCTCTGAGCTGAACAATCGCTACCACGGGACATTCAGCTGGGCTGGTTCACAGTCCCAGTTTGGTTGTTGACTGTACACATCCCTTTGCAGAGGAGTGGGGAATGTCACAAAACCCTCACCTGAACTTCTAGCTGCTCCCTACTACCCATTGTAGGCAACTGTGCTCTGACTGTGTGGCCTGTGAGAGGGGCAATCCATCTATACGGCCGTGAGAAAGCCAGAATTCCTGTTGGGTAAAGACTTTCTCATGGGACTTAGGATGGGAGGAGTGTCTACACTCCAGGAAGTAACCTCAACCTGGGTCCTGTAAGTAAGCCCCATAAACTCCTTGATTCCCCTGAGTGAATTTTGGTGGAATTACACATCAGTTTGTGGTTGGTACCTTAGAAAGAGGGGTAGATATTGCTTATGTGTAACTTTAAATTTTTCAACATTGTTTTTAATGATGTTTCTTAAATGCTTTAACCTCCCTTGTAGCCTACCATGCACCAGAGGTAGTGGGAAAGAAGGGATGCAGGGAAAGTGGACTTGTTTAGAAAGGTTCTTTGGAACAACTCCCATCCGTGTTGTCTGGAAATCCACACTTCGGTTTACAGGTTACCAGGCAGCTCGATCCACTCACAAGCACTTCACAGACACAGATAGAGTTGGGATAGCAAACACGAATCAGCGGCAAGTGGCACTGCCTAGCAGAGACAGCCAGACCTCAGCCTCGGCTAGAATCAGCAGGAGGGACGAGAGTAACGCCAGGAGAAGTTCTCAGCTGTGTCTCTCTCAGGGAAGTGAAGATCAGTGAAGACAGGAGACCTACAAGCATTGCACAGCTAGTTGTAGCAGCAAGCCAAGCTCTCCTCCATCGCTCAGTCTTACACCCTCCACACATCATGTGTCCTCCACGTGCCCTGCCTCAGCAGGGGACTTGCCCCAATGCAGCCAATCAGTTTGATTCCAAGGAAACAGCAAGAAACTGCAGCACAACCACCAGAAGTGTTTTGGTGCGGTTTCTCCTAATGGAGTCCCAACAAATGCAACTCGATTACACAATGTAAGGCAGACCAATACATTCGTGTTGTTAGCAAAGAATCCTTCATCACATGTCCTTTCACGTGCTTGCTCTAGCAGAGCATCTTCTCTCCTGTGTCTGCTTCAGCGAAACCTTCCTTCAAGAGTCTGTCTTAGCCTTTCATGGCTGTGTCCATTTTAACAAAGCATTCCTTTCCATGATTGCCCCAGCAGAACCCCATCCAACTGACTTTTCAAAGAACCCTTAAGTTTCTACTTCACCTATGTCTCCTGAGGGGAGGGAATTTGAGCAGAATGACCTAAAATGTAGACATGAACATTATCTACATAGATATGTTCGGGTGATTGTCCATTCTCAACCCTTGAGAGTGCTTCATTCTGTGCTATCCTTCAGTCTTTACTAAACCCTGCCTGTCTTCTGCACCTCTGCACATATCTCACCTAAATTTTTTGACAGAGATCTTAGTGACCCAGTCTTGAGGGCCAAGTAAAAAAATACTGGGGCCTAACACCAGTCATTAAACCAAGACTCTGCTGACACCTCTAAACTAGAAATTTCCTAGCTGCAACACTAATGGTGTAAAGAGTAAGTACATAGCGTGATGTGCTCACATGAATGTCACACAATAATGATAACAACAGGCTACATCTAAATATGATACTGTGAGTCTCATGAGTACAATGTTGAATACAAGAAACTAGATACAAAGGGACTCATGATGTTTCTTCTCATCTGCGGAAAGTCAAAACAAAATGGGCAAGACCAGTCTCTAGTGTTCAAGAGTATGCACTTAGGAAAGTTCAGAAGCAAAAGGGCATAGTGATAGGGAGGGCTGTAGTTCCTTTTCCAGACTAAGTGTCTGGTTTTGTGATAACTTGCTGATGATCTATTTTTTGTCTTGCTTGATCTTCTAATTGTGAGTTCTATTTCACAATAAAACAGATTCACAAAGGGGGAAGAGGGAGATCAGAACTTTACATCCATTCAACTTTATTGCAAAGAGGGGAAAAGGCATTTAGTGCTTCTGTATTGAACAAATAGGATACAAAAGTAAAGACCAGGGTCACTCCCTCAGGAAGCTCGCTATTTTATGAGAATCAGGATGTGTAACATCTGGCATGGGTGAATTCAATGAACAGAAAAGAAAGGTATGAGTCAGCTACTCATACTAGCTGTGTTTCTACAAAGCATCTAAAAGTTGTACTTAAAAGTGATGGTCTCAATAGGAAGAATTGTAGTATAGATGCAGGAAACTCTTGATGTTACAAAGCAGAAGCTATAAAGGATTCACTAATAAACTTGCTTAGAAATACTAAGTTACCCAAAGTAGAATCTAGCTAAAGAAGCGCCACCTCCAACAGGACTGGAAGGTCCGTAGTAAACTGATCTGGCTTCTTAGAAAAGCTTGTGCCATCGCTGAAGTGTACAGCTGCTGACAAAACATGTCTGCTAATGTTTATTCACTAAGTCTGACTTTCTGCTGGGCTCTGTTCCCTTAACAAAAGGAGAGATGGCTCAGTGGTCAAGAGCACTTGCTGCTCTTGCAGAGGACCTGAGTTCATGTACCCTGCATCTACACAGTGGTTCACAGTCAGGCTTAACTCCAGTCACAGGGGATCTGATGGCCTCCTCTAACCTCCAAAGACATCAAGCACACACATGGAACATAAACACACATGCAGGCAAAATACTCACATATGTCAATAAATCTTAAAAAAAAAAACTCAACTCTAGCTGACAATGTACTATGAAATGTTAGATATTCTTATAGAGTGATGTTCCATATGATACATATTACATATGTCAGATTTAGTGGTTCTTCAGCTACCTATATTGAGCCACTTCTGCATAATAAAATTATCTCAAGACATCAAGAAGATCCAATTGAATGAGACTAGAAAACTTTATATCAGCAAAAGGGTGGCCTCTTTTCACAAGATAAGGGCACTTCTTATCCAAAGACAAAGAAAACACAGGGACTATTTGAATAAAGAATATTATTTTGGGCCTAGAGAGATGGGTCAGCATTAAGAATACAGACGACTCTTCCAGAAAACCTAGGTTCAATTCCCAGCACCCACATGGCAGCTCACAACTGTCTGTAACTCCAGTTCCAGGGGGTCTGACAATGTCACACAGACATATACACTAATGCACATAAAATAAAGATAAATCATTAAAAAGGAATATTATTTATAGCTAGTCATAGTGGTGCAAACCTTTAATCCTAGAACTTGGGAGGCAGAGGCTGGTGGATCACTGTGGAATCAAGGCCAACCTGGTCTACATAGCAATTTCCAGGCCAGCTTGGTCTATATAGTAAAATCCTGCCTTACAAAAACAAAAAACAACAAAAAGGATACATCGCGATAGATTATCTTGACCCTGGGTAGAAATTAAAAGAGATGTCCCCAGACCCAAATGTGGGGAAATAGATGGTCAGCCTCTTTCTTTTATGATTTATGGCAACTGAAAAGGATCACAGCTAGGAGAAGATCATAATTTTCGACCCAAAGCAAAGAGGCATGCTTCTTCAGTGAAGTTACCAGCAGAGGTCATTAGAAGGGCGTTTTCTGAGATACGCTCCTTGGGACCTTAATACCCAGCATGCCAGCAAGTGTGTGAGGCAAACAAGTTTTTCAACATTTATTTTTTGGAGAGAGGTAGACCTATGCCACAGGGATCAGAGGGCGGATTGTGGGAGTGAGTTTTCTCCTTACACCAGGGGTTTCCAGGAAATGAACTCGGATTTTCAGGCAACACACCAAGAATATGTGTCTGCTATACCATCTTACCACTCCAAGCCTCTCCCTCAAAGAATCCTTGTAATTTAAAGAGGGATTTTTAATTTTACCTACTTAACTTTATTTGGGGCAAGATCTTATTGTGTGGTCTAGTTAGCCTGGTAGTCAGTGTGTAGAGCAGGCTAGCCCCTAACTTGCAGGAAACCTCCTGCCTTTGCCTCCAGAGTGTTGGGGTTACAGGCATGTGCCACCACACCTGGCAGGAGAAAGAGCTTTAAAACTAGGGTCAAACTAATCAATAGGTTTACTGATGAAGAACAGCAGTGCTCCAAGAGGCAGGCATTAATTAGAACTTTAAAAAATATTTAATGTTATGTGTATGAGCATGTACGTATATGTACCATCTGAGTGTCTGGTATCTAAGAAGCCATAAGAGGGCATCAGACAGCCTAGAACTAGAGTGACAGGTGCTTGTGAGCCATCCTGTGGGTGCTAGGGATTGAACACGGATCCTCTCCAAGAACCTGTGTTAAATTCAATATAACATTATTATATGTTTATTATTATTATTACTATTATTATTATATATGTGTTCATTCAATAATTCAATAGAATATTAAGTGATTGCTGGTTATTACCTTATTTGCCATCTTCTTCAGGTAATCTTTTTTTTTTTTTTTTTCGGAGCTGGGGACCGAACCCAGGGCCTTGCGCTTCCTAGGCAAGCGCTCTACCACTGAGCTAAATCCCCAACCCTTCTTCAGGTAATCTTGATTCTAAAATTTTGTTGCTGTTCCCAGAACTATCAGAAATTCAGTTCTGCCCTACTCTATAAAAACATCATCTGGTTATTGTCCTATCTCCTCAGGTGACCTGCCACCTTCTATTTTAACAAAGGTTGGTAGTGAAAATATTTGATTACAATTTCTTTTTTCTCAGAGGCAGGGACGCAGCTAACTGATTGAGTACTTATCTAACATGTAGAAGGTCCTGCATTTGACCTCCAGCAATCCCCTACAAGGTACATTTGGCATCCATCACCAGAGTTCATTTCCGTATGGTAGAATAATACCAGGGGAGTAAATGTTAACCGATGAAACCACTCAAGACAACTACATTGCCGCAGAGCCCTTGACAAGCTTCTAGCAAGATAGCAAAATGCAATGTCAGATGAAGCTCTTGAAGGCTTAGTGATGTATAATCAGCATGCAATAGAAATGACTAAGTTCACTGGCAAAGGAACTCCTAATGCAGAATTCTCCAAGGTTCTGTGCCACAGTGCGTTGTCTGGGGGGAGAGGCTCCTTCTGCGACTCTTCCATTTTCATCTGCACTGTGACAGTCGCCTCATGAACCTTCCTGCCAGCCTCAGACTTTAGACATAATCACACGTATTCAGAAAAAAATACCCTGAAAGCAGAAGTCTGGTTATACGTCCTCCTCTTTAAGATCCGTTGTGGTTTCTTATTACTCTTGAACGGAAGTCCAGACACCCACAAGAAGTCTGGGCTCTCTTCTCTGGGCCTCAGTTTTCTCTCCTCCCATTCATCCTCTTGATGGTCTTTCTCTAGTCCCTGTACCAGGGGATCCCAAGCAGTGTGTATGAGACCATCCTCTGAACATGGATGCAAAAGTAAACGTCTACTAACCAATGTTAGAGACAAACAGAAAGAACGTGCAAAAGCCCGGAGTAAGTTATGCAAAAGTTAAGAGGAGGCAAGAACTTGGAGGAAGAAGGGAGAATCGGAGGAACATGGAGAAAGAGGGGCGTCAGAAGAAATGATTGATTTTCAGAGCTTTGATCATGATAGACAGACTCCTGGAACAAGTTTCAACCTATTAGTATTTAACATTAGTAGAATATATGCTCCTTTTCCTTGGGGCAATCTGAATAGGTTTTCTTTTCTTTTTTTTTTTTCTTTTGAGACAGGATCCCACTAAGTAGCTCTTGCTGGATCTGTTTAGAAATACTCCTTTTGGGATATTCCAATCTGCACTGTCAGGATATCAGCAACTCAGTTCACATGAATCAGCAGTGGTAGCTCAATCCACTTGCAAACATCATTCACAAATCAGCAACAACAGTTTAATCCAGAGGAAGCCACAAGGCTCTGCTAATCAGTCCAAGTCCGTGGGAGCATCAAGAAGCTGCTGGAATATCACGAGAAGTTCTTTGGTTCATTTCTCCCTAAGAAGTCACAACAATGATCAGCAAAGAGGACAAGGTGTGTCAAGGAGGATCAGGGTCAGCAAAGCCAAACGAAGACCAGCTGAGAGTGGCAAGGCAAACCAATGCCAGACAGCACCGTCCTCTGTCCGGTTATAGGTATACCCTTTCCAAACATCATGTGTTCTCTCAAGCCTCCGCTCTAACAAAACCTCGCATGCCCTTTTCCCAGGCAGTTTCCAGAAAAAACAGCACGTCTCTGTTCTCAGCAAAACACTCCCCATGTGTCTGCTTCAGTAAAAACATTCTCTCATAGGATAGTTTTAAAAAAAAAAAATCACATGACACAACTGAGTCTCCAAAGAAACCGGAAATTTCTACTTCGTTATGGTAAATGAATGAATGTGTTTATTGAGGGGAGGGGTAGTTAGGTAGGGGAAAGTTTGGAAAGAGCGAAACCAACATGCAAGCAAAAGTTATGCCCCAGTGAGTGTACTGTGGTTTTCAGTTTTGGTTTTCCCTTTCAGATTATCTGATTTTTAAGTGGGTGCATGTGTGTGTATGTATATGCAGGCACGTGTGTGTGCATGTGTATGTAGAGGAGAGGACAACCTTAGGTATCATCCTCTGAAACACCATCGATCTCCTTTAAGACAGGATCTCTTTTTGGGCTGGAACTCACCAGTTATGCTAGACTGGCTGACCAACCCCAGGGATCCTTCTGTCTGCCTCCCAGGTCTAGGATTACAGAGCATGCACCACTACGCCCAGCATTTTCCCGTGGCTTCGAGGGATGAACCCAGGGTTTCATGCTTACAACTGAATTGTCCCCTTACCTGGATTTTTTTTTTTTTTTTTTTTTTTTTTTTTTTTTTTAGAACTAGAACTAGACGTTTATTAAGAAAATCACTCCCAAGAGCAGGAGTAGACTAGTAAGCTGAGGGACAAGCCACGAAAGTGGATTAAAAATTTTTTAAATTACTATATATAATGGAGGGAGAAAAGGGACGGGGAAATGATAAAATTATGTTAAAAATAGTAATTAAAAAATTGTCTTTAAGACGCTCATAGTGTATAGCCAGGATAAGGAAGTCAACTATAGCTGGCTGAAGCTATAAAGTGTATAGTGTCCCATGTGCAAGATAAATCTAGGAAAGGCACTTAAATGTGAGTGAAAGGGTTTAGAGAAGGCAAAGGAAACATATTCTACAGAAAAGAAAGTGGACGACGGCACAGAGCAGGGAGTCACACAGCATGCAGACAGTGCCATCTAGTAATGTATAGTTTGATCCAACTTATTTGTCTGTGTATATTAAAAAGACTTCCTTAAAATACCACTAATGGTTAATATATGTGAAATGACTCCAATGGAGCCCAGCTAACAAAAGAAAGAACACTGTGTGTTCCAGCACTGTGTGAATAAGGGTGACTATTTCCAAGACACTGTTATCACTCGGTTCCAAGAGCCTCCTTCCTAATCTCTGGCTGGTGCTCTGCCTTGAGATACGATGTGCTGTTTCTCTAGGATAGACGAATCAAAAGAGAGCACCTGAACCGGAGCTGTGAAGAGGGCTCAATCCATCATTGTGTCTCCTCGCTGTACTTCCGGGGATCTCACTGTTGAGAGCGGCATGCTGAAATTCACTTAGTGAAAAAACAATGTAGGTTAAATAAAAGCTTTTAGCTTCTACTTAAAGCTCAGACAACAGGGAAATGAGGCTCTGCTTATGGAGCGCAGTGTGAACTCGCACGGCTCGGCTGGACGCTGTTTCTGCCACCTGAAAGCTAATGTGGAGGATTTAATGTAAGGCCAGGTTAGCTTCTGCAGCAAGCACACTGACAGGGGATAAGGGGGCGGTCGCCGTAAGTAAAAGTGGTTAGGGAACTCATAGGCTGATTGTTTGGAACCAAGTCCACGTAAAGTCTCACTGCATTCAACGGGGACATGTTTAATTGGGTCACTCTACAGAACCACATCTCACAGAGAAAGCCACCACTAGAAGATTAGATGAACTGCAGTGCAGAGAACAAAAAATAGGGCAGAAACCTTGGGTTTTCTGCCAAGTCCAGAAAAAAATACATTGCAGCAGACTGTGCACAGGCATGGCTGCCTTTTCACTGGTTGCCAAGATCCTAAGTCTGGTTTTTAAAAGCCCTAAAGGAAGAGAAGCAAATGTTAAGGAACACGAACTATTTTTTTAAAGGATATGTTTTTATTTTAAATTATACGCATGAGTTTGTGTCTGCATGTCAGCATGTACAAAGGGATGTTGTGCCCAAGGAGGCTAAAATGGGATGCTGGGTACTTCTGGAGCGGGAGTTACAGTGAGCTGCCTGGCAGGGGAGCTGGGAACTGAGCTCAGGTCCCTTGGAGAGCAGTAAGCTCTCTAATCACTGAGCAGCTCTCTCTCTTGGCCCACCATTATGGTTTTTTTTTTTAAGAGAAAGCTGAAAACTAGTGACTAATTGGTCAAAAATACTTATTTAACCCCAACTGTGTGTCAAAAAATCACTGGTTATTCTGTGAGCTACCTACTGACAGAGAGAGAGAGAGAGAGAGAGAGAGAGAGAGAGAGAGAGAGAGAGGGAGAGAGAGAGAGAGAGAGAGAGAGAGAGAGAGAGAGAGAGAGAGAGAGAGAGAGAGAGAGAGAGAGAGAGAGAGGGAGAGAGAGATGACCCAGTTGGTGCCTTCTGGAATTTGTAGCTAAATGAAGACTCAGGGCACATGAATGCATAAGTGTGGAGAAACAAGAA